>NW_028163086.1:0-191528 GCF_964263955.1 Coregonus lavaretus | reverse complement strand
TAGCATATCCTTCTCCTGTGTCAAATTGTACTGTACACAGGATTCTCTTGCTACATTGTGACTCCTTCTCAACTTTATTTGTTCTGCAACTTTGGGTCCTGTACTATAGGCTGGCAGAGCAGAAAGCACACACGGGTTCCCGTTATGGATCACTAACACACACACACACACGGGTTCCCGTTATGGATCACTAACACACACACACACACACACACACACACACACACACACACAGGTTCCCGTTATGGATCACACACCATATCTCCTTACACTTCTCAGATGACAGAGCTGCTGTATTCATGCCACAGGGGTTTACTAGGAGGGGAAACCACACTGGCTTTGCCCTTACTAACAGTGATAAAAAAGGTTTCTTGGACCAGTTCAAGAGGGTTAGCTGAAATAACAGCATATTTGACAGCAGAACTAAAACAATATTAAAGTTGTATTCCTACATCATGAAATAAGCTACTCAGCAGTGTTGTGGAAGCTACCAATTACTTCACACTGGAAGAAGTTAAGCTACACTAAAGCTACCCTTAATAAAAATGTAGTTCACTTAACTAAAGTAGTTAACATCCAAACTACTTTGTGAAAAATTACCATATGTAAATCTGAAATGTCAGACTACAAATTGCAAGAACAGATCCCTTTGGGAATGTGTAATTGAGCCTATTAAACACATCAATGGCAGGTCTGATGCCGAAAAAGAATGGACATTCAGCCATATTTTATTTTATTTTTTTGCAAAAAGAGTAGTGTTTAGTTCTAGTAGTTAGCTACACCACTACATGGCAAAAAAAAAGTATGAATTACTGAAAACACTACCTACATTTGAATTTAGTTCAACTACCACCAAGCAACTGCTATATGTAGTTAAATGACTTGTTGAACTACATGTACAGTGCCTTCAGAAAGTATTCATACCCCTTGATGTATTCCACATGTTATTGTTACGGCCTGAATTCAGAATGGATTACATTGTAGTTTTTTTGTCACCCATCTACACACAATACCCCATAAAGACAAAGTGAAAACATGTTTTAGAAATTGTAGCAAAATGTATTGAAAATGAAATACAGAAATATTCACCCCTGAGTCAATACATGTAGAATCACCTTTGGCAGCGATTACAGCTGTGAGTCTTTCTGGGTAAGTCTCTAAGAGCTTTATACACCTGGATTGTACAATATTTACACATTATTCTTTTAAAAAATTCTTCAGCTCTGTCAAGTTGGTTGTTGATCATTGCTAGACAGCCATTTTCAAGTCTTGCCATAGATTTTCAAGCCGATTTAAGTCCAAACTGTAACTTGGCCACTCAGGAACATTCATTGTCTTCTCTGTAAGCAATTCCAGTGTATATTTGGCCTTGTGTTTTAGGTTATTGTCCTGCTGAAAGGTGAATTTGTCTCCAGTGTCTGTTGGAAAGCAGACTGAACCAGGTTTTCCTCTAGGATTTTGCCTGTGCTTAGCTCTATTCCGTTTCTTTTTATCCTAAAAAACTCCCTAGTCCTTGCCGATGACAAGCATACCCATAACATGATGCAGCCACCACCATGCTTGAAAATATGGAGAGTGGTACTCAGTGTCGTGTTGGATTTGCCCCAAACATAACGCTTTGCATTCAGGACATAAAGTTAATTTCTTTGCCACATTTTTTGCAGTTTTACTTTAGTGCCTCATTACAAACAGGATGCATGTTTTAGAATATTTGTTTTCTGTACAGGCTTCCTTCTTTTCACTCTGTCATTTAGGTTAGTATTGTGGAGTAACTACAATGTTGTTGATCCATCCTCAGTTTTCTCCTATCACAGCCATTAAACTCTGTAACTGTTTTAAAATCACCCTTACCCCAACCCAAAGAGAAAAAATAAATAAAAATTGGTTGTCCCACTGGCTATCATAAGGTGAATGCACCAATTTGTATGTTGCTCTGGATAAGAGCGTCTGCTAAATGACGAAAATGTAAAATGAAATCCCTGAGCGGTTTCCTTCCTTTCAGGCAACTGAGTTAGGAAGGACACCTGTATCTATGTAGTGACTGGTGTATTGATACACCATCCAATGTGTCATTAATAACTTCACCATGTCAATGTCTGCTTTTATTTATTTACCCATCTACCAATAGGTGCCCTTCTTTGCAAGGCAATAGAACCCTCCCTGGTCTTTGTGGTTGAATCTGTGTTTGAAATTCACTGCTCGACTGAGGGACCTTACAGATAATTGTATGTGTGGTGTACAGAGATGAGGAAGTCATTCAAAAATCATGTTAAACTATTATTGCAACACATGCAACTTATCATGTGACTTGTTAAGCAAATGTTTACTCCTGAACTTATTTAGGCTTGCCATAACGAAGGGGTTGAATACTTATTGACTGAAGACATTTCAGCTTTTCATTGTTTCATTGTTTTTTTTAATGTTTCAAAACATAATTCCACTTTGACATTATGGTGTATAGTGTGTAGGCCAGTGACACAAAATCTCAATTTAATACATTTTAAATTCAGGGTGTGGAAAAAGTCAAGGTGTGGGGAATACTTTCTGAAGGCACTGTAGTTCACTACTCAGGTCATAGTTTCTTCCCTTAAAACTCCCTTCTGTCTGTTCAACTTCTGACAGACTAGAAAGTCTTTGACGGACTAGAAAGTTTTGTGACAGACTTTGGTCAGGAACCAGTGTTTTGGCAGGGCCCAGCACTACCCCTCTGTGGTAGCAGGGAGTCCCAGCTGGAGAGGGGTTCGGCTGGGGAGCCGCGCCACATGGGGTCCACTGTCCTGTCCGGGGCCTACCCTGGGACTCAGGCCTCAGCTGTGTGTGTGCGTGTGTGTGTGTGTGTCCGACCTGTGTATGTGTGTGTGGATGTGTGTGTTCATGTGTGTACTGCGTGTGTGCATTCATGTGTGTACTGTGTGTGTCTGTGTGTGTGTGTGTGTGTGTGTGTGTGTGTGTGTGTATGTGTGTGTGTGTATGTGTGTGCACCAGGTGCCGACTGGGGATCAGGTGGCCAATGTGTGGGATTGTAGAAACAGTCTGGGGAGAGTGTGATGGAGAATGTCACACACACACATTTCCTCCTCCTTCCAACACACTCCCTCTATCACACTAACATGTGCATCACATTCAATGTGAGGGTTTTGGGAAGGCAGAAATGAACCCAGCTGATTCGCTCTAACATAGAGAAGTTGCCTAAGGGAGATGCTAGCTAGCATTGTATGGAATACTAACCTCTCACTTGCGCATAGAGTATTACCTGTGTACAATCACCCTCTAGGGGACATTTACCATCTATGGGGATTGTCCACACTCATGCCCCGTTTCTTGACCTGGTCGTGCAAAGAACAACAGTTACATCAATGAGCTTTAATTAAACCAATACAATTGAGTAGCTTATACAAGCCAAATTAAGAGACTAATGCTACTAGTGCTTAGAAACTGTATCCATACAAATGCTATGCAGATCATTATGGCTCCTGCTTCAGATCAACATGCGTGCAACTGAATATTTATATGTGACAGAGAGGCGAGCCACAGCACAGTTTAGAATTGTATAGGCTCATATATTAACATTGTGTGTGTGTGTGTGTGTGTGTGTGTGTGTGTGTGTGTGTGTGTGTGTGTGTGTGTGTGGTTTGGGAGGAAGGCAGCACTAACTGGGCACAGTGCCATGGCCACATCAATATGCGCGCTGTTGAAATGTTTTCCCATGCTACACAGCAGACCCCACTGTAGTAGGCTATGGATTGCGTCCCAAATGGCACCCTGTTCCCTATATAGTGCACTACTCAAAAGTAGTGCACTAAATAGGGAACAGGGTGCCACTTTAGACACAGAATATTTCACCGGATATGGAGGTTGGAGATGGAGGACAGTTCTCATAGCAGGGTTAACCTAGCTTAGCAGCCACACCGAGGTCCCTGCCAGACCAGACCAGCGCTGACGACCCGCCCCAGCAACACCCCGGTGGCACCGCGGGCATGCCAGCCAGTCACCACCGCTGCCCTGGATACCATCCAGCCAAGGTATTCTGGGAGCCCGCGGTTGCCATGGAGGCAGCCAAATTGGGGTCCAATAAACGTGAGGAACAGACTGTCAGGGGGGTGGGGGTGGACACGTTGCGGTGGCGAGACAGAGGAGAGGGGGCGGACACGTTAGGGTGGCAAGACAGAGGAGAGGGGGGTAGAGGGGGGTTAGGTGCCATGGCAACCTAGATCATATTGTGGTTCTGATCTGATGCACATACTGCATATTTATTTATTTATTTAATGACTGTTGGTTGAACTAAAAAGATTAAATAGAGCCTAATTGACCGTGTTTAACCAGTGTTTAAGAAGTAGAAGATGAGTCAGAAATAAACTGTTAAAAGCCTCTCCACCTTGGTGTTTCTGTCTCTTTGTGCAGTAGTTGCTAACTGCTTTGGAACCCCATTGACTAATCTATTTATCCCATCTATCTATCCCCTTCCTAATTAAAAACTTTACACTGTGGAAACGCGCAAAAGGACGCATTAGCACCTAGTTTACACCCTGGTCCCTTGGCTCACAGTTCCCGGCATACAGCGACACACACACAACTCACACACACTCAGACTTCAACGCAGGGTGAGTGTCGCACCACTTCACCGTGTTGTCCCTGAGGCCCCAGAGTTCCACTGGCAGTAACCCTGTCTCACTATCAAACTACTGAAAGGACTATCATATAACAAAAAGAGTAACACCAACACCTTGCTTAGAAAAAACCTCCCCGAAAATACACACTTTAACAGTTACATCAGCTACTCCCCCCCCCCCCCCCCCCCCAGTCTGCCTTACAACTAGGCCTACAACACTGCCAAAATTACCCCCCCCACACACACACACCACCCCCTACCAGACAAAACATATACCATATCCAACAAACAATCCCTCCTTAAAACCATCCCACCTGCTCTACCCACTGCCACACACACCCCACCAACCCACACACACACCAAAAAACATACAACCTACTCACCCCCTATACACACACACACAACCTGACTCCCTACCCACCACACACACCACCACCAACAACACCACCCCCACAAACACACCCCTCCACCCCCAGTGTAAAACTCATCCTGTTATCTAAAACAAGTGTTGTCCCCTCCACCCTGCATGGTGTCAGCGGCGTCCTTTCTCTCCCCTCAGAGAAAAGAGCGTCTCTCCTGTTCATCATGAATGGAGCCTTTTGATGAGCCGAGAGCCTTGTTTCCTTCATAATCATGTATCTACCACCGTCCACTGGCCAGGTTGTGGTGTGTATAATCCTCATTGAGGTTGAGGGACAGTAGATGACACACAGAGTGCGATGCACACCACCACGTACACATACTCACGAGCATGCACATTTATGCACACACACACACAACCGACCCACCCCATCCCATGTCGTTCCCTATCCCGTTTCATCCCTCTTTATATCCTGTTTCATCCCTCTTTCTATCCTATTCCATCCCCCTTTCTTCTCCTCTGTCTAGTGTCCTAGATCTGTGTCCAAACTGATTTGAGGCTTACTCTCTTCCACAGACGTACGCCAAATTATGATTCTCTGCATTTTGCTCTGTTGTGGTTCTTTGCTTTTTAGCCCTAGCTAGCTTCCGCCCCCACCCTCTCACTCGGCTCGGCTCAAAACCTCTCTCCTTCTCACGGTGTAACCAACACCAAACGATGCCCTTATCAAGGTTGTCTTCTAAAGTGGATACTGAGAAGGAAGCAAAAGGGACAAGGAGAGAAAACGGCTCCTTGGAGAAAGAGAGATAGATTGAGAGAGAGAAATATACAATTACAGTGGTAATGATACCTGACTATCAGCCAAATCACTATGATACATCATTTATGGTATTTAAATGTAATATAATAACTAGGCCTTTGTTAAAATTCTAAACAATATGAAAGGTTAAAACAGTATTTGCTAATTATGGGAATTCAAATATTTTCACTAATTAACACCCCTCCTTTTCTATAATAACACACCTTGATTGAATGAACAGCTTCCACAGAATATATGAAGGTCAGAGAATGTATCAAAACAAAGGAAAACTAATGACAGTAAAAGCTCCCTATTAACAACAGCAAATTAAAGATGTATAATAAAACCATATTTTCTTTGAGGATTTTTTTAACCAACATTTTTTCATTACCAAAATTGTTGTTGTTCAGATATTTTTTTTGTTGCAACTGACAAACAGTTGAGTCGGTCCATGGTGCTAATGAGCCTTTGAGAGGGCATTCATCTGAACCGCAAGGAAGAATATAAACAAAAGGGGGACAACATAAAGAAACGAAAGAAAGAAAAGAAAGAGAGAGAGGATCAGAAGGACGGAGGTTGGCAAGGATAGTGTGTGAACATTTGGCATCTTTCACAGAGAGCAGCTAAGCTACATGGTGCCAAAAACCAACCGCCGCCGACGACACTACTAGTATTCCTCTCAGTTCTCACCACTAGCCATCGTCCCAGTCCTCCCTCCCTGAATCAGTTCTCACCACTAGCCATCGTCCCAGTCCTCCCTCCCTGAATCAGTTCTCACCACTAGCCATCGTCCCAGTCCTCCCTCCCTGAATCAGGCCTACACTCATTACGCGTCTTCATTCTTTTCTCCACAAATATAAAGCTCATCTTTTCTTTAGTTCTCTCTCTTTTCGTTCAGTAAAAACTGGAGCCCGACCGGTATGTTTTTTTCCCGGGTCCGATACCGATTCAGATTTTTTTGGTGGACAAAACTTACCGATACTGATATAGCTGCCGATATACTGTTTTATAGTGGGGAAATTTAAAAGTTTTCATAAATTGCCATCCAAAAGAGCAATTATCCAATAAATATACTTCAAATGTTGATTTCTAACATTGTGACAATAATGACACATCATGATAATGCCGGCAAGTGTTCAGATAATCATACTTATTGAATATCGATTATCGGTGGAATTATCGGGCGATATCGATATATCGGCAAAAGGCTCTTATCGGCCGATAATATTAGTGAAACGATATATCGGCTGGGCTCTAAAAACATAATATTTTCTATTGTTTTTCTAATATGCAACAAAATAAAATTCTGATAATATCCACTGTGGATCTGATTCTGTATTGTGTAGTATTATCATAGAAAACCTAATGTTATAATAGCTAGCAATGTTAGCTTTAGCCAAGCTGTGTGAGTAGCTAGCTAAGTGGCAGTATTGGGGAACGGGAGACTGCCATAGGTGAACCCACCGAATAGGCCATGTTCCCTGGCTTAACACGCTCAACATGCTCCCTGGCTGGGACTGGGCCTGGACTAGCCTGGAGCTCTGCTCTCCACTCTCCACTCAGTTAGTATCCCTCCATTCCCTCCTTCTGTCTCAGAGGTCAGGGGAACCCTCCTGTGAGGGTATATGGTTTTGGGGACTGGACACATTTCATGCTTGGCTCTGGTACAAAAGCCTGAAAAGAGACCAGGCACAGTGAAGACACATTATTAATACAGACCAACGATACCACCCTCTCACTCTGTTTTTTTATTCTCTCTCTCTCTTTCTCTCTTTCTTTCAATTACCTCTTTATTTTCTCTCTCTCATTCTTTTATTTTTCTCTTTCTCATTGTTTTAACTGCTCTTTCATAATCTCAATTAGGAACCTATTTTTTTTATCTTGATCCTTTTCTCTTTTTCTCTCCATCTTTCTCTCGTTCTCTTACTCAATATTTTTCCAAATAAAACCCAGAAGGGCCTAGTCAGCTGAAGAAAATAATGCTTAGGTAAGTAGCAAGCCTACTACACCCATTTTAATTTAACAACCGTTAATTTGTTCAAACCTAATAGTGTTCACCTAAAAATGCCTGACCAGTCGCTATCAGCCAGTAACTACAATACTGTACAAACACACCTGCTGTTTCTGGGAACGATAAAGACACATTCATAGTAATTCTATTGCAAATGGACTAACTCTCATTATTTCTATAGTACATAACCTGATAAATGAATATATTCATAAAGTGAAAATATCCATGAATTTAAAGTGAATGTACTGCATCTAAGTCTATTTATAGTTTTAAAATGTGGGAAATCTTAAATCCAGCTCCCCTTCCCAGAAAAAGTAGATTTATGTAACCTCAACGTTGAGGAAATATAAATTACAATACTAACAAGGTAAGCAACTGTATCCATAACTCACAACGATACATGTTTTATTAGACTGTGAATAACACACCAATGAAAAGGTAAGTGGGTATTTAGTAATGTAGAAAACATGTGCAGCCATTTATTCTCAGACACGGACTGAAAGAAGATCAGTCTTTTCCTTTGTGAATTTTTAGAACATTTTGGGGCCAAAAAAGCTATTGGTCCGCCGTTGATTCTGAACGGATTAACAGGGATAGTGGTTTTCAAAACGAATTTTATCCAAGGAATAAAGGCGGCTGTTCTGTTTTATTTTTTCAAAACAAATGCCCTTTTCAATTTCTCTAAACACTCTAAATTTCTTTGGACTTCAGAGTCTTGTGAGAGAGAGAGAGAGAGAGAGAGAGAGAGAGAGAGAGAGAGGAGAGAGAGGAGAGAGAGAGAGAGAGAGGAGAGAGAGGAGAGAGAGGAGAGAGGAGAGAGAGGAGAGAGAGGGGAGAGAGGGGAGAGGAGAGAGGAGAGAGGAGAGAGAGGAGAGAGGAGAGAGGAGAGAGGAGAGAGGAGAGAGGAGAGAGAGGAGAGAGGGGAGAGAGGAGAGAGGAGATAGAGGAGAGAGGAGAGAGGAGAGAGAGGAGAGAGGAGAGAGGAGAGAGGAGAGAGGAGAGAGGAGAGAGAGAAAGGGAGCGTGATGGGAGCATAATTAAATAGAAAGGAGATAAGAACAGAGAAACGGCCAAACTGGTTAAAAAACGGCTTCGTTTGTCTCTCAGTTCCGTCACGATTCCGGAATAATCTGTTTACCAGCCAGACATCTCCAACACTCCAACTCCTCACTCACACACTCCAACTCCATCACACAAAGGACGGGGAAGCGGGTATCTAGATAGACAGAGATGCTTTTTTCCTCCGATCCGGACAAAGAGAAGGAGGCTTATGATCGTTATGTAAAACCCAAATTCTGTTTCTAGGACAAAGAGAAGCTGTGAAGGGAACTGCATCACAACCTAGCTACCAGTCAGAGCAATAACAACTTTATTTTATACTGGTCAGTCATTTAACAGGGGAGACCAACCAAAATCCAATGTTAACGGGACACCAAAATACAACTCAAAGGAACACCAAAACCCAACGTTAACAGAACAACAAAAGCCAACGTTATTGGGACACGAAAACACAACGTTGACTTTGAGTCAAAAGCAAACGTTGACGCAACACTGCGTCATTCCTAATCTCTGTCTGGAGTCTCTGTAATAATGTCCTGTTGGATTAATGGAGTCCGTGTTCCTGCTGACCATGTTGGCCTGGTTTATGTCTGTCACACTCAGCCCAGCAAGGGTGTGTGTGTCTTAACGACGGCGGCTTTTGGCTGGCCCGGTTCTGTTAGCGGCGCTCCAGAAACACAGACAGACTATATTCCAAAGATGAGAACACTCTCTGTTAAATAGCGAGGTGTCTTCCTCTCTTAACCCTCCTCGGCTCGGACTCTGTTTCGTATTGGTGTTGTTGTGACAGCCTGTCCCTACTGTTCTGCAGACGTCCCTCTATTCGTCCTGCATGTCCAGCTGAAGACAACACAGGGCCTCAGTCAGTGAGACGCTCCTTGCCAAACCAGCTCTGCATGGGAAGACTGCTTCTACTGGGCCACTGAACACAATAGATCTCCTCAACGGCAACGAGAGCGTCTCACTCTATCCTCCCTTCTCCCTTCTTTTTTTCCCTTCAAGCCTCTTATTTTTTACGTCATGAAACACCAATAAAACCCGACGGTACTTAGCATACTTCACCAATACCGACATAAACACTTGCCCCTCCTGATGATGTCATTCATACGAGACGCGTCGGTTTGGTCAGGGATCCAGGAAGTAATTAACAACAGATTATCTTCATGGGAAAAATAACAAGGAGAACGGAGAACTGGCGGGAACCGAACGGAACCGCAGGAACCTGGTGAATCAATCAACTGGCTGGGTTGGGTTTTGGACCTCGTCAAAACTTGAACATGTCCAGGATCGTTCATCAAGTCTAGCCACAGAACTGAGCTGTCAGGAAGAGCAGAGACACACATAACACACACAGACACACAGATGAACACACTTTTCCCATCTCAGAAACACAAACTTTTTCCTTCATGAATCAAACATTTTGAGCGTTTGGGCGTTTCTGAGACCAAATACCGCTTTTTATTTGAGAATCGTTCCTGTGGTCAGTTTTAGGAACGGAGGGAGAGAGCGAGGGATCAGCGCAGGGAGGGAGAGTCCCAGACTTTCTGGGGTTCTCTCACACTGCCGTCCAAGGCATTACTACTACGATCCTGGACGGGACAGAGTGATGTCTGATGTCTGGCACAAGACAACACACACTTTTCCCGTCCAATGCATTACTACTATCTGTACGGAGCGCTGTCTGCTGTCTGGCACCATGAGGCTCACACACACACACACACACACACACACACACACACACACACACACACACACACACACACACACACACACACACAGGGAGAGGTCATGGCAAAGAAAATGGCAACGCTTTTACTTTTCACACCTCCTTCAGAGTGACTTCAAATTTAATGTGGTGCTGCACTTTGAATTGGAAACACATTGGAAAAATATTTTCATAATCATATTTATAGTGGGAGAAAAAGATAGAGATATGGTTCCAAAATATGATTAATACTCTAAAGAGAATACACACTGGAACTGACACACGTTCTTCTTGAATAAAAGGTATTTTCCAACCGCATATGAATCAGTCTTAAAGAGACATTTTAAATTCAAACAGATCAACCTTGAAAAACATCTAGGTTACATGATGAGGAGTGTGTGTGTGTGTGTGTGTGTGTGTGTGTGTGTGTGTGTGTGTGTGTGTGTGTGTGTGTGTGTGTGTGTATGTGTGTGTGTGTGTGTGTGTGTGTGTGTCTGTATGAACAAGTGGCACAGACAGGGTGCAGCATTGGCAGACCTTTAGCACTTCCGGGGCAAGCGATCGCTATTGCCTGATACGCTCACTAATAAAATGCTAAACACAATGTACCTCAGACAGCACCTTGACCCTTGTCTGCAGTACACTACGCTCCTCTGTTCTCTCCTCCGACCATGTCAATTGCATTGCTTGAAGCGGATGTTTATCTGTCTGATTTTTGGTTGGTTCTATGGCAGCTGTTTGAAACGCAGAGGGAAGGTGGCTTTATTGTGATGCTAGTGAAAAGGGAGCGTTGGTTTGTTTTTCTATACAGTCAGTGTTGAGCTGGCTGGCTGTGCTGGGAGAAACCAGGGAGAACACTCGACAAGGGGATGCAGCTCAGAGCAGAGTTTCACCGTGGTAGCTTTTTCCGCCCTTGTTTCTTTCTTTCTGCCGTAAACAAAACACAAGACGTTGTTGTCGACGTCTTCCCACACCAACGGGGCTGTGGCTCGATCTGGCTGCCAACCCAGAACAGAACAATCAGAGAACGCAAGCCCGCTTCTCTCGCCCGCCTTTTCTCTCTGTCTCTCTATCTCTCTACTGACGTAAACAAAGGGAGATCGGGGGAAGCAGGCTACCTCTGTGAGAGAAGAGGACAATGAGGGCGACGTTTAAGGAGACAAAACAAAGTGTTTGGGTGAGAGAGGAAGAGAGACGTACAGGCTTAAAGACTGACGGAATGCCAAGCTGACAATAAACAAGCAAATAAGCATGTCTCCTCATTCAGGGTACAAAAACACAGACACACACTGTCACACAAAACACACTCAATACCCACACAGAGTACCTACAGTACAGTACTCAAGGTAAGGTAAGTGTCGACCAGAAAGTAGCCAAACTAACATACACACACACACTCTCCTCAAACGACCACAGTAACTACAGTTAAGTACATTCAATGTAATTGTAGTAGAGGATAAACTGCCTACTGCAGTAACTATAGTACAGCTTATTCACCAGTCAATTAAAGGTAAATGTAGAGGAGAACCTAACTAGGTAGGCCCCAGCCTCAGCCCCCAGGGCAGATTGGCACGAGTCGCCCCCCTATAATATCCCAGTATCCCTGTAGTCTCTCACAGTCACACCAGGAGCGCAGGCCTGAGCCCGTCCAGGCCCTTTGGAGGTAGATAAAGCACCGGGGCAACACTGGATTAGCCAGATAAGATAAGCGCACACTGCAGAGTCACATTATGCACGGGCACTGGGCTGGGCAGCCCCGAGCCGTTTAATGCAAACAGAGCCAGTCAGCTAGAGGGGAAATGTGTGTGTGTGTCCACACTGTACCGATGACCGCATAACGACGAGAGGAAATGGACCAAAACTTGGATAGAATAACACCAGATATGGTGCTGAAAAATCACTAATAGCATGTCTGTATCACAAATGTATTTCCGATAATAGTCTGTGAAACATTACTAATTGTAAAAACAAAAATGCTGTAGTGAAATTATATTAGTCTACTCTCCCAACATAAACAAGATATCAACTCTACATTATTCATTGATAAATACAACTTTTGTTTCTCTAATAAAATAGTAATTAAAAAGCAACAATCAAGCCTTTTAAAATATATTTGAAATTACAGACAATAAAATCAAAATTATAAAAAATATATACAGAATGGCATCCTCTTTTATTCCCACACAACATAGTCCCCTACTACCTAGTGGATGTACTGTAGCTAGCTACATACAGAGGCAATCAGAGTGAGAGACTGCCAGTCCAGTGTTTGGCTGGGATAGTGCGTCACTTGAGTGGGTTGAGTTACTGACGTGATCTTCCTGTCTGGGTTGGCGCCCCCCCCCCCCCTTGGTTTGTGCTGTGGTGGAGACCTCTGTGGGCTATACTCGGCCTTGTCTCAGGATTGTAAGTTGGTGGTTGGGGATATCCCTCTAGTGGTGCGGGGGCTGTGCTTTGGCGGAGTGGGTGGGGTTATATCCTTCCTGTTTGGCCCTGTCCGGGGGTTTCTTCGGATGGGGCCACAGTGTCTCCGGACCGCTCCTGTCTCAGCCTCCAGTATTTATGCTGCAGTAGTTTATGTGTCGGGGGGCTGGGGTTAGTTGGTTATACCTGGAGTACTTCTCCTGTCTTATCCAGTGTCCTGTGTGAATTTAAGTATGCTCTCTCTAATTCTCTCGTTCTCTCTTTCTCTCTGAGAACCTGAGCCCTAGGACCATACGTCAGGACTACCGGGCATGATGACACCCTGCTGCCCCCAGTCCGCCTGGCCTTGCTGCTATTCCAGTTTCAACTGTTCTGCCTGCGGCTACGAAACCCCTACCTGTCCCAGACCTGCTGTTTTCAACTCTAAATGATCGGCTATGAAAAGCCAACTGAGAGACCTGAGCCCTAGGACCATACGTCGGGACTACCGGCCGTGGTGACTCCTTGCTATCCCCAGTCCGCCTGGCCTTGCTGCTATTCCAGTTTAAACTGTTCTGCCTGCGGTTATGGAACCCCTACCTGTCCCAGACCTGCTGTTTTAAACTCTAATGATCGGCTATGAAAAGCCAACTGAGATTTATTCCTGATTATTATTTGACCATGCTTGTCACTTATGAACATTTTTGAACATCTTGGCATGGTTCTGTTATAATCTCCACCCGGCACAGCCAGAAGAGGACTGGCCACCCCTCATAGCCTGGTTCCTCTCTAGGTTTCTTCCTAGGTTTTGCCTTTCTAGGGAGTTTTTCCTAGCCACCGTGCTTCTACACCTGCATTACTAGCTGTTTGGGGTTTTAGGCTGGGTTTCTGTACAGCACTTCGAGATATTAGCTGATGTAAGAAGGGCTATATAAAATAAAATTGATTGATTGATTGATTGATTGATTGATAGTTAGAGATGGTGTTTGGCCCAGGCCGAGGAGTGTGTATGCCCGGCCGAGGAGTGTGTGTTCGCTGCCTCGACGGAGAAAGAGTTTGGCTACTTGTGTGTGTCTGCATCTGTGGATGTGGATTGCGGGCAGCGTTGAGTTGTGTGTGTGTCAAAGTGTGTGTCCACGCACAATGTTAGTTAGCTACTAGAGTGTGTGTGCAGTCAATTAATGACAGGGGGTAGTGTGTAGTGGAGTTTTTGGCTGTGTGTGTGTGTGTGTGGCGGCCGCGACAGTGTTTGGCCGTGTGTGAGGAAGCTATGATAGAGACAGTGTTTTGGCCGTGTGTGTGTGCGAATGTGGTTGGACAAATAAGACAATGTTTGTGTGTGTGTGTGTGTGTGTGTGTGTGTGTGTGTGTGTGTGTGTGTGTGTGTGTGTATGCACGATGGTGGCTGAGATACAACAATGTTTGGCTGTATTCAACGCCATCTCAGTTGGTCTTTGGCCGTGTGTCTGTGTGTCTGTGTTTCGTGGCTCTAACAGTAGTGTGTGTGTGTGTGTGTGTGTGTGTGTGTGTGTGTGTGTGTGCGCGACAGCGACTGATACTATGTTTGGCTGTATGTACGAGTGTGTGTGCAACGGTGGCTGAAACGGTGTGTGCGGTCTAGACTACGTTTGGCTTTGTGTGTGTGCAGCATTGACTGTGTGTGTATCTATACGGCGGTGGTGGCGGTGGCTGAGACGGTGTTTGGCAGCCAGGCTCGGCGTGGTGCTGGCGCTCATCGGGCAGACGGAGAAGATGAGGAGGCCTGAGAGGACACCCACACACCGCTCACAACATCCTGGTCCCAGGCCAACCCCAGAGAATCCCAGCAGCAACCAACGGGCCTTCCCAAATACACACACACACACCCTGTCGTAAACACACCCTTTCACTCACATGCACACAATCCCTGTCTCATAAACGCAAAATACATGCTCATATACACACTAGCAAAATAGCTCAGTGTCTCACACACAGAAACACATACTCCCTCTCCAGTGGATGCTGACTAAATTGCTCTTTCAAACACACTAAATTACACACACTCCCATCATTCTCTTTCACATTGCCACTGGAATCTACATTATTAAATTGCATTCAGGTGAAATCAAATTAAATTATAATGTAATGTGTTGGGCTTTATATTTCGTTATTTGTTTATAATCTCTATTAAATCCCCTCTATTTGTACAACACAAATACATTTGCAATTAAGAAGGAACAACTGGTTTAAATAAACATGAGAAAATGACAGCTGTGTGTTTTTCTGTCAGACTGTATGTATGAGAGAGAGAGACAGAGAGAGAGAGAGAGAAAGAGAGAGACAGAGAGAGAGAGAGAAAGAGAAAGAGAAAGAGAAAGAGAGAGAGAGCGAGAGAGCGAGAGAGAGAGAGAGAGAGAGCGAGAGCGAGAGCGAGAGCGAGAGAGAGAGAGAAAGAAAATGTGTGTGTGTGTGTGTGTGTGTGTGTGTGTGCGCGCGCGTTTGTGTATCCACTAACAAACACAGATCACTGACCTGGTGCCTGGACGAAGTAGGCCAGGTAGAGATCCAGCTCTTTGACGGAGACCCCGATGTGATGCGGCTGGACACACAGGCCGTGATTGGAGCACTGGGGCGACTTGGCCAGCCGCTCTCCGTCCGTACTCTCCAGGGGGCTTCCCTTGAATAGGATGACCATCACCAGGTCCAGCCTCCACACCTTGTCAGCCTGGCGGAGACAGTCGATCCTCCTGATCTTGCCCTTCTGGTCGGGGTTGGAGAGCACGCAGCAGGGGGCTTTCTTCCCTGTGATGGTGAGGACAAAGTCCTCCCGGAACTCTGGCCGGATGTCCTTGCGGAGCTTGGCAAGGAGTCTCGACGCCCATTTCTGTTTGATCTCAGATTTTTCTCCCAGCAGTTCGTCTTTGACTGCGCGCTCTTCCTCCTTGGACATCTTCTTCTCGTGCTTCTTGAAGTACTTGCGCTTGCGGGCCTGCAGGTTGAACCATGTGTAGGAGAATGCTCGGACGTGGGGCAGCAGGGCCTCGATGAACGGGTGGAATTCATCCTGGTGGTGGTGGGGGGGGTGGAAACAGGGGGAGGAGGAGGGGGAGAAATTAGGGGGGGAGGAGAAGGAGGGGGAGAGGGGGAGTGGGGGAGAGGGGAAGAGAGAGGAGAGGCAGTTAGCACCGGCGCGCAGCATTGAGGAGCAGCAGCTCCCGCTTTGTGGGAGCGGAGGGAGAGAATGAACGAGAGAGAGGTGCTGGGAGAGAGAGAGAGAGAGAGAGAGAGAGAGAGAGAGAGAGAGAGAGAGAGAGACAGAGAGAGAGAGAAAGAGTGAGAGAGAGAGAGAGAGAGAGAAAGAGAGAGCAGAGAGAGAGAGAGAGAAAGAGAGAGAAAGAGAGAGAGAGAGAGAGAGAGAGAGAGAGAGAGAGAGAGAGAGAGAGAGAGAGAGAGAGAGAGAGAGAGAGAGAGAGAGAGAGAGCAGAGAGGAATCAGACGCACACAGGCTACACACACAATATTATCTACCAGTAATATATAATAATAATACATTGTTGACAATATTTTGATTTGCTGAATTTCATGCCATTCGCCAACATTCATTAACGCGCACATAACAGGCATTTAATTGTGTAGAGTAAAGCTATCCTAACAATACACTAATAATAAAATGACTCAAATAAAATGGTTATTCAAACAGAGCAGGAAATTCAACTTTGCATTAAGTTAAAATCCATGCAGAATACCAACACAAGAGCTAGTACTCTCTTCTGAAACACCCTCATACCTGCTTCCTCTGTTAACACTTACAATAACTCAAATAAAAATAATTCAAGTTCTGAATGAAACATCATTGCCAGTCCTCAATAAAAATCATGTACATGAATGATTTTTGCCAAAGACTGAATTCGCTTCAATACTGAAATTCCATCAACAACAAAAACAGTCATCACAAAACAGAAGAGGATAGACAGAAAAAGAAAACCTTGGTAGTTACCATTTCGCTGTCTCATGATAAATTCACTGCGCCAGACAAAACAGTATCCCAGTTCGATACTGGTTTACTGAGTCAATACACAACTGCCTTCCACAACTACAGTATGTTCGAAATTACTAAACAAATGAAGAAAGGCAGGAAGGGGGAAGAAAATTGTCCAATAAATGCAGGAAGAAGAAAAACAAAGTCAAAAATGAAGGAGAGGCAAAGGAGGGGGTGAGGATGGTGTAATAACAGGACAGAAACACAGGAGGTACTGTAGCAGAAGAGCTGCAAAACGAGGTGATGTTCAAGAACACGAGAGAGAGAGGAGGGAAAGTTAAAAAGTGAATTACAAAACATCAACAAAGGTTGTACGCGTGCAATCAAATATAATACAATTTAAATAAAGGGATGAGATCAGTTTAAAAATGTAAAATAAAATTGCTTCTTTGTTCGCTTTCAAAAAATGAAAATATTTTTTTTGGGGGGGTGAAAAACAAAAAAATATGCTTTGGCAAAGCAGTAGTATCGTGGTATTGGTTCAGATCTGTAGGCTAAGTAAGACTCACGGACAGAGAGAGGAACTGAGAAACGGACGAAGAGAGGGAGGGGGGAGCAGGACAGAGACGAAGAGGAGAAAAAAACAACAAGAGGACTCAAATCAATGTTGGTAGAGTGTGTCCGACCGCTGGCAAACCCGGGCTGCAGCCTTCTTTCTCCCCCCCTCTTTCTCTCCAACTGTCTCTCTCTTTCTCTCTGTTCCTCTCCACTTTCCTTCTCTAACCATTGACTGAGTCTGTGCCAACGCGCACAAGGCCCACCTATTTGGCACAGAGTCCTGCTCAGCCTCAGCCAATACGCACGCTCCCAGCGACTGAAAGGGAGGGAAGATAGAGATATGGCAAAGAGGAGGGGGAGGTTGGGTTGGTCGCTGGTAGTGGAGAGAGTGGAGAGAGATAAAGAGCGAGGGAGCGCAAGAGAGAGAGAGAGAGAGAGAGAGGGAGGGAGGGGGGAGGGAGAGGGATGGAGGAAGGGAGGGAGAGTGGGATTGTGTGTAGAGCAGACAGAAGGCATGTCATTAGCCAAATAGACAAGTCCAATCTAGTGGAAAGGCAAAGTCCAGAGGATATTCATTTTACATGCACCAATCCAGACAGCACCCGCTCCACTCTACTCCCCCCACCCTCCCCCCTCCCTCACCCATCCTGCCTCTTCCGTCACCAGCATGGTCACCACCATCTCATCAAACCAGCACGATCTCTCTGGTTGTCTCCCAAATGGCACCCTCTATTCCCTATATAGTGCACTACTTTTGACCAGAGCCCTATGGGCCAAAGTATTGCAGTAAACAGGGTGCCATTTGGGACGCAGACACCCTCTCCCAGTGCACCCGCCCAGAGCCAATCCTTCCCTCCCCTCTCTCCCCCTCTTTCTCCCTCTCCTCCGCTCTCTGCTCGCGTTTCACCACCTTGGCACAGGATGCCATGAGAAAGCGCAGCCCCAAAATCCCACTAGACCCTCAAACCAAGCAGCTGCTCCTGGATTTACCACACAAACAAAGAGAGTGAGAGGGGGGAAAAGGAGAGAAGAACAACCATTCCTTTCCCCCCTTCTTCCCCCCCAAAATACATCCATCCATCCATCCTCTATCCAAAAACACTCTCCTGCTTTCCTGTTTTAAATCACTCTCTCGCATTTGTTCCAAACTGGACCTTTTTCTATTTGTTCTCTCACATTCATTCCAATTCTAAACTGGCCCTTTTTAGCAGCTGCGTGCTTGACAACAGCGTGTTCGACACACATTAAAAGTTTCTGTTACAAATGTAGAGTGCATTCCAATGAGAGGGGTTTAGTCAGTGGACAATGGGAACTTGGGAACTGAACCGGTCAGCTACGGACTGGACCGTATCTCTGTAAATGTAAATGTAGCCTATTTGCTGTTTATGAATGCAGGGCCGGCAGATACGTGAAACCTTACAAAGGATCCTTTCACTGCAAGTCACAAAAGTATATGGCCTGTCTGTGCCTCCAAAAATACACATCTATCCTTTCTTTGTCATATAAAAACATGCCATTTTTGTTGCTTTATTTTCATACTCCAACATGTAACGTTGGATGTAAAGCATTTCCATCCAGTGACGTAAAGGACATGCAAAACATCAGGTAGGTTAAACTGCAAGGAGTTGGCGACTGACTGCATCACCCTGGCTACCACTTTACTTGCTCTCATTGGCTGTCTGACCCTAGTGAGGAAGGAAGGAGTGTTCAGGAAATAGGACATTTAGGTTCCACAAGGGATATAATTCATACATATACTGTATAATTAATATATATATACTGTATATACAGCATTTCCGAGGGGGGGAAAATGTTAAAAGGATAATTCTCACAGCCATCCCATGATAGTATAATTGTTCATTTTTTTGTGAACACACACACACATACACACAAAATCACAAACCACATAACCCATATCTAAGTGATGTGAAAATAATAAGTAAATTCGGGCCAGGAGGAAATTACAGAGATTGTGTCAAAAATTTGCAAAATGGGAGCAGAATCATGTAGGTCCTCTGGCATGGAAGCGGAACTATTTGATTCCGAGTTCCAACATTTCCAGCCCCCGCTGTGTTCCAGCCCGATGGCCACTCTCTGAACACCCCTACAAAGACCAAGAATCCTCTGGTTCGAGCCCAGGGCCATCAGATCTACACAGCCATCTAGCCCAGCTTGCTCTCTCTGCCTCTGCCTGACAGTGAAGCCACGGCCTGGCTAGCCGGGTGGCTGGCTGCATGGTGCTGGATGG
This sequence comes from Coregonus lavaretus, assembly GCF_964263955.1. Classification (NCBI taxonomy): domain Eukaryota; kingdom Metazoa; phylum Chordata; class Actinopteri; order Salmoniformes; family Salmonidae; genus Coregonus; species Coregonus lavaretus. The sequence continues at coordinate 171,817 of NW_028163086.1, read as the reverse complement.
TGGTACTGAGCAAAGACCCAATCTGGACAGGCTGGGCTGGACGGACACTGGTTGACGCACATGCTAATACATAGGCGGGCACCGAATGTGGGAAGGAGAGACAACACAGTTGCTCTGTGGGCACAAAATGTGGGGGAGAGCACCAAATGTAGGGGAGAGAAGTTACAGAGAGAGGAATTTGGGAGAAATAACAAGATGAGAGGATAGATAGAGAGAGAGAGAGAGAGAGAGAGAGAGAGAGAGAGAGAGAGAGAGAGAGAGAGAGAGAATAAGGAATGAGAGAGGTGTGTCTAATAAGATTCTTGTTTAAAAATTATCAGAGAGTATCCATCCAATCTCTTAACTGAGCGTTAGGCATATTGTAATACAAAGAGATGGGGAGAGATGGCTACTTTGCAACCGGTAGTCTACTATTGCCACAAGTATCCATATTGTCATAAATATCATCCATATTGTCACAAGTAGCCTATCATGCTGCAACCACAACCAGACTGGAACAAAAACAGAAAATATAATCAAGTAAATGAATGAAAGCGCTCTATGATTCTGCACAATTAAAAAATAGCCCAGGATTCTATTGCTTACACTATCAATGCAAAATATTCAATCACAGACTGGCCATAACATGTCCATAAATCTGATGAACCAAAGTAAAGAAATCAAGCAAGCTCACATTTTTCATATGTATACTGTATATATATATTTATGTGAATCAATTGATATGACATTAACACTATTTGGTGTCTAAGATTTATTTTATAAAATCCAAAATACCTCAATAAAGCCACACATTTTACAGCTGAAGATTTTTTTCCCAGATTAATCTTAAATGATGCCTTTTATATAGTGCCGGACTGCTGCAGTTACGAACAAACATGGCCTATGTCTGTTTAATATAATTAGCAAAATGCTGAACTTTTATTATTTTGGCCAGGACACCAGTCTATGTGGCACCCTACCATTTATTATGGGGCATTTAATATAATTTTTCAAAAAGTATTTACATGCCTAGTTACAGTGGATCTGTTGGATGCATTTGGCCAATACATACGCTCGCTCGGCAGGCGGTCGGTGAGTGTGTGTCTGCCGCCAACAGCCGCCTGCCATGGGCCTCTTGCCGCGGGCCAGCGGTATAGTTACCGGTATCTCCTGTTCTGCAATCATGTTTTGGTTTTTTTGAGAGAGAGAGCTCATCTTATCTCCGCGTGCCACTCTCTCTTTCTCTAAACCATGACCTTTGTTCGCGAGGCTGCACAGAGACAAGCTCGAGCTCTCTCCTGCGCTTCTGTTTCTCACAAACGAAAAAGAGAGCAAGTGAAGTTAGAGAGACGGGGAAAAAACGAGTGTTTGGGACTGGGAAAGCCGCCTATAGTTTTAACAATGAGTGTATGTATATATGAATGGACAAAGCCATCGATTTTACACAGAAACCGCGGGAAAATACTATACAGAGTATAACAACTGCCAAAAAGGCAGACAAAGGGAAAAGAACGATAACGTTTACCCGAGGCATTATGGTTTGTGTGTGAGCAACACCCACAGTTCCATTGTTGCATTTTTATTTCTAATTGTTTATATAGAATCCTCAACAACCCTGCCCTATAAGCCTACAAGCAAAACACTTGTATATATCCTAGGCCAGCATTTAATAGGCCAGTAGGTCTATTGAGGATATCAGAAGGCCTCTGCACAAACTGCTCTCACACATGAGAAATAGGAAAGGCCTAACATTCCATATGAGGCAATTCAAAGCCTTCTCTCTAAGTTTGATACTATTGAATTATAAATGAATTTAAGTCCTACAAAACGGGTTTCTACTTCATATCTAATCTATAAGTGACATAGAATATAATCCTTTCCTTTATAGGTCTAAACCAATTAGACATTAAATTAAGCTGAAAATTAGCACTAGCAGTCCAGTAAGATACACAAACAAGTCCCCATTAAATTAAAGCTGTAAGGCAAGGACTAAAAATAAACCTTTAAATGTATATAGGCTACTTGAATGTTTAGGCAGACTATCTCTTTATCTTGAAAGGAATACGTAGCCTACTGGCGAAGCCTGCCAAAATGAGTCTCTTTCTTTCAATAGCCAAGGAATAAGCAGGTAGCCTAACGTTGGATGAAAACAGCACTCAGAACAAATGTAGGCTATATTTGCATTGCCAAGATTAACAACGGGCAGAAAAAATAAAATAAAAAGCGTTGCCGAGGGGGAAAATAACTCCTTGCTGTGGGGACCAGTAAATTGTAATCTCTTCCAGAAAACATGTTCTGCTATAGCCGCTTTCTGTGTTTTTGTAGAACTGCTTTAGATGACGACGGCATTTCTGAACTTCTCTCCTCTCTTCTTGTTATATTTGACTCACATAATATAGTCTGTTAAAATAGGAACAAACCTCCTCTCACTTCATCTTTCAATAAAAACAGATCCAAGTGGTGCGAAACTCCGCGTTATCGACTTGCAGGCGCGAGGCTCAACCAAAAGCAGAAACACTTTCAGCCAAATAGGTCAGCTTTTTCTCACAGGAAAATTGAACATTTTACTATTCGTAAACATAAATATAGCCCGTGTGTGTTATCTATAGAGCCAATGTTATACTGCACATAATTTTGCTTTCAGGTTTTTAGTCTGAATAGGCCCCTCTGCAGACATATATAGGCTTAATTACAATGGTTTGTAACAATTTAAACTATCAACCACATATAATAACCCAAATGATAAAGATTGACTACAAATAATCTTTCGGAATAAGATTAATAAAGAAATTGTCTATTTTCATACAGTGGGCCTATGCATTTAGCCTATTTGTAAATTACTTTAATCTTCTGTTTTGTTCTAGTATGGTCTTAAACGAGTAGAGACACATCATGTATGAAAATGGATGCACTCACTAACTGTAAGTCGCTCTGGATAAGAGCGTCTGCAAAATGGCTAAAATGTAAAATGTAAAAATGTAATCATGTAATAACATCAAAATAATCCTAATTAGATAAATGAACCATGAATACACCCCAATAATATATTCAATGTTTCTTTACTGCTTGAAATTACTAAAAAAAGACTTTATTATTTGACAAATTCTGCTACATATTGAGATTTAACAACGGATACATGCAACTAATACACAATACGTCACAATTTCGTTCACATTCTTTGAAATGTCCTTTCAGCCTGGTTGCCATCTCTGTTGCGCAATTACTTTCCACTCCTTGCCACTGCTGTCATTTGCCAAAGACTGGAGTGGAAAGTCAGCTAAAAAAGACTTGTAGATCCGAAAACAAATGATCAAGTTGATTAAATAATGTTTAATTTTCGTGCACTTAACCTTATAGCCTGAATCAGTACGAAGTTACATTTACTCAGAAAAATGCTTTTACTTTACTGGACAATAGTGCAATCCTCTATTTCTAATGTTGGCCAATTTTGGCAAATGATGCTTTAAACAATGAAATGCTATTCATTGGATTCATATGTATTTATTGTTGAGACAGTTTGGTAACCTAAACGTTTTTTTCTGTACATAACATAGGCCTTTTATGTGGTGTAGCAGTTGAGAGTATAGGGCAACATTTTATTTTCTTCTAAAATACAAAATGTACAGTAGAAAAAACTAATTAACCATCAGTATATTTGTATAAGCTAATAATAATAATAATAATACTTTTTCGATGCAAAAATACATTTGGGGATAATATAATTATGTTTCTTTACTCAAATGCCTTGCTCAAACAGTCTGATCATGCAGAAATATTATAAATTACAAAAACACTTCATACCATTGCCATTCAAATATCACTGCTTCTGTCGTGAATGTTTCTTATTTTTCATAGTAACATTTCTAGAAATGCATTACAAATGCATTGTAAAAAATAACACAATTCACCTATCACACAAGTTAACGTGTCGTTGGACTAGATTATTATTTCCGTGTTAGGCCTACTTATAAATAGGGATATGATGTAAAAAATGATGGTTATGGTCAAGTTGTGGAAGGAAATCGAATTATTTTTTTTAAAAATGTGATTGGAATGTATGACTTCATTCTATCTTAGCATAAGGTGAATTCAAGATGGTGAAGCAACGACAGGTGAGTGACACGGAGTACTGGAGATCTGCACGTATTCTCGCCCTCTCCCATAAAACACAAAGTCACTGGAGAGCGCGAGGACGGACGTGTCACAGTTGGAATTGGGAGGACAACATTCGACATCTGCTCAGTAAAATCACATATTGACAGGTACTGCGATGATGTAAGGGAAAGAGTGCGAGAGATTTGGGCCACGGCACCTGTGGATATTTTCCACGTCATATGCTAGTGTGTGTGTGTGTATGTGTGTGTGTTACAGCTTACTTTCTAGGGTGTTCTGTATTCAAGTTTCGGTGTTCTAGAATAGATTGCGAAATTACTATGAGTCATTAAGTTTTTTAAGTGCCTGTGCTTTGCATAGAAAATCCAATGCAAACTTCTTAACTTCCCTCCTAAACTTTGTATAGGGCAGGAAATTCTGCATTAATATGGAGCATTCTGCCATTTTAGGCTATTCTGTGTTAAAAGAAAAAGGGAAAAATGTGTTCCTAAAATGTGTTCCTATAGCTACAGCCAAGTTTCCATGTTTTTATTCCCACGAGGAGAGCAGGAAAAGCAAGGTGTGCAGGACAGCACAACCGCACTGCAGTTGCAGCAGACTAGCATACCATTGCAAGTTTGCAACTGTGTATAGGCCATAGGGTTTAAAACAATAGTCAAAAGAGCAAAGACAGGTTACAATAGCATCACTTCTTCCTCACAAAAACTCTCTCTCTCTCTCTCTCTCTCTCTCTCTCTCTCTCTCTCTCTCTCTCTCTCTCTCTCTCTCTCTCTCTCTCTCTCTCTCTCTCTCTCTCTCTCTCTCTCTCTCTCTCTCTCTCTCTCTCTCTCTCTCTCTCTCTCTCTCTCTCTCTCTCTCTCTCTCTCTCTCTCTCTCTCTCTCTCTCTCTCTCTCTCTCTCTCTCTCTCCTGCCAAAATCCAGAAAAACTCTGTCCTTTCTTTCTTTCTTTCTTTCTTTCTTTCTTTCTTTCTTTCTTTCTTTCTTTCTTTCTTTCTTTCTTTCTTTCTTTCTTTCTTTCTTTCTTTATTTTCTCGTTAGTGAGGCAGTTAGAATGATGATGAACGTGTGTCTGTGCATCGTTTGTAATTATCCCTGTTTACACACTGACGCATTACTATGTGTGAAAGTCTGGAAGCATTTACGTGGCGAGGGAGTGAGTGTGTGAGTGTGTGTGAGTGTGTGTGTGTGTGAGGCCCTGAGTGTATGTGTGCTATAAACGGAACCAGACACACAGGGCCCTGACCGGATCGGAGCCTCTTCCAGCTATACACTACAAATCCCAGAATGCACAGCAGGAGGCTTAGTCCAGACAATGGCCCAGTCTTATGCTAACAATTTCCTGCCTGGTGATAAGACTAAAATATCACAATATTGACAATTGATACAGCAGCCTAACATTACTGAGAAGATTCATTGTGTCTATTGGATGCGAAATAATGCATTCATAACTCATTCATTCAGCCATTCATTGATTCATCCATTCAATGATTTATTTACATTTACATTTGAGTCATTTAGCAGACGCTCTTATCCAGAGCGACTTACAGTTAGTGAGTGCATACATTATTTTATTTTTCATACTGGCCCCCCGTGGGAATCGAACCCACAACCCTGGCGTTGCAAACGCCATGCTCTACCAACTGAGCTACATCCCTGCAGGCCATTCCCCTCCCCTACCCTGGACGACGCTGGGCCAATTGTGCGCCGCCCCATTCAGTGCTACATGACATTATTAAGAGGGTATATTTCAGTGTCGGGCAGGGAGAAGCAGCTAAGCGGATCAGATATGTCACTAAGTCCCCTGTCCATTATTATTGTACCAGTTGCCCCGGGGGCGGCGCTAGGTATTCTCTGTCTGCCCCCCAGCCGGCCGGCTCCAGTAAAAGTGAATGCACAGCATTCCCCCCAGCAGTCCACAAGGGCGGCCATTCCTGAAAAGGTCAAGTGGGCAGTGCCTGACACTCAGGGGGGAGGGCAGGGTGTGTGTGTGTGTGTGTGTGTGTGTGTGTGTGTGTGCGTGTGTGTAGGAGGCGGGGGGACAGACAGTTTTCCAGCTAAAGGAGAGGGAGGGGACTGTCTCACACTCTGAACCTGAGTGTGTGTATATGTCTGTCATGGACACTGTCTGACACACGCATACACACACAGTCAGGTTCAGATACAGTATATATCGTATTCCAATAACAGCTTGACCACAGTACAGCTGCAGGGACTTGATATAAACTTTGTATGAGTGTTTGTTGAGTACAGCAGGAATGAAGCAGATAATTTAACCAGATATCCCCTCTCCTCTCCTCTCCTCTCCTCTCCTCTCCTCTCCTCTCCTCTCCTCTCCTCTCCTCTCCTCTCCTCTCCTCTCCTCTCCCCCTCCTCTCCCCTGCTCTGCCAACAGCCAGCCAGGACCCGGCTCTCCCTGAAACAAGAGATGCTCTATTGAGTGAGTTCCCTCCTCTCTCTCCCTTTCTCTCTATCTTTCTCTACTGCTCTCTCTCGCTCTCCCCTTCACTCACTCTTACTCCCTCTCTCTCTGTTTCTGTATCTCTCTCTCTCCCGCTCTCTCTTTTATTCCTCCTCAGTCCTCCCTCTGCCAGTTAGTGAGGCGAGGTGCCAACCCTTCCCAACAGCCGGGCACGATGCCCTCACCCTTTATGCAAATGCCTCGCCACCATCCCACCAGCCCAACTCACACATTAATTCTGGATCCCGCCAACCCCACCTCCAGCACCCTTCCCGAATTCCACCACCCTTTCCTCGCTCTCTCACTCGGGTCTGCAGTCTCTCTCTCTCTTTTGACATCTCTCTTTACTTCTCTCTCTCTGTAACCCTTACTCTCTCTTGTCATCTCGGTCTCTCTTTCTCTCCCTCCGTTCCCCTTCTCTCTTTTTCTCTCTTCTCCCACACACATGGACCACCCTACACAGCTTGACTCGACCAGACTCCAAACTTGTACAGTCATTCATTCCACCAGTGCCAAACGGACAAGTGCAATGAGACTCCCTTTTAGCCTTCCTAGTTTACCACACACGCACACGCACACACACACACACACACACACACACACACACACACACACACACACACACACACACACACACACACACACACACACCTGGCAGGCAGTAACTCTTCCCTGCCCACATACCTCATTTGACTATGGCTAGTATAAACAGAGATTTGCTCCAACATTTCCCAAAGCCTTTAAAGTGTTACTCTTCCCTCTCTGTTCTGACGACGACATCTTACATAAGATATATCCATCTAAAGAACCCTCATGTTATTGAACTGGAAATGACTCCATTGAAATGTATTGTGTCAGGATTATACACCGTTGATGATGCATTGTACTGTTTATAAGAGGATACTACTTTACCAGTCGGTCATCACCAGTCGCCACTTTTGTAAATGTACTGTGTCAGTTGATGTATTAGTATAGTAATACTATGGGTCTGTCATCACCGTAGAATACATTTATTCGTTGTGAGGGATGGCCGCATTGTCCTCCACCACCTACACTAGGATTAACTGTCCTGTTCTCCTCCTATTGAAACCCTAGTCCTCCACCAACTGTTACACTTGTCACTCTTGATGAATTAAATTGAACTAAAATATATCTTAGTTAGTGCCCAGAGCTTTTCCTAGTAAGGTCATGTTTTCAAGGAAAACGGGCCCTAATCATAGTAAATGGAACTCCACTAAAATCCTGTGGCTCGGTTACAATATCCTCTGTTACAACATCCTCTGTTACAACATCCTCTGATACAACATCTTCTGTTATACATCCTCTGGTACAACATCCTCTGGTACAACATCCTCTGTTACAATGAAGCGATGCATCTGGCATGCAAGTGGTAGCTAAACTAGTATGGACATTGGAACATAGTCCATGAGTCACTAGAGCTAGACCCTGCACTGTTTGTGTGCTGTCTGGTGCTTGGTTGGCAATGCGAGGGTTAAAGGCTGCACTATATATGTGTTGGGGCATGGCCTGTTGGATGGCAGTGCCAGGGTTAAAGGTGGTACTTTTTGTGTGCTGAGGCTTGTGCTCGACCGTCTGCTTATTTCTAGTGAGAAGTTGTTAAAATAGTCGTAATCTTCAAGCAACTCTTTTGTTTGAAATGTGTGTCCCAAATTGCACCCTATTCCCTACATAGTGCACTACTTTTGACCATGGCCTATAGGTATCTCATCAAAAGTGTATATAGTGCACTATATAGGGAATAGGTTACCATTTGGGATGCAGCCAGGGTCTGAGAGGAGACACAGGGGAGGGAATCACATCTCTCCAACAGGGAGGATATAGAACCTGTTTCATTTAATTCAGCCCTAGATCAAAATCCTTTAAAAAAACTACCTAAGAACAGTACTTATTTCAAACACCTTTTCCTACTTCCTAACTCAGGGGTGGGCATCTACGGCCCGTGGGCCCAGCACTTTCAATAGCTAAATTCATGGCAAAAACCACCTAAGATGGGCACTTATTCCAAACACTTTCACTTCCAAACCGTAGTAACACAGTGACAGATATGGTGGTGGTACCGCTGGTTATACAGTGAGTCAGAACAAAAGAGAGAGAGCTGGACTGTTCTCCTATTCTGAGAGTAGTTGTTGCACACACACACACACACACACACACACACACACACAAACGCACACTGTAGCTGCCACGTCAGATGCTGCTCAACTTCTTGGCTGTCAGTCAGGAGACGCAGGGCTGATTCAGGCTGAAAAGAAAGAGCTTGCCTTTAAAGCTACAATCTGTGATCTAAGAATATTTTCAAGAGTTCACTTTCAATTCTAGATTGATTCTTGAGGAATATAACTTGCGTTGTGAGCCTATAGCACAACTGTCCTTACCTTATCGTAAACTCAAAATACACTTTTTTATTACTCCCTTGTTTACAAACTGCCGTTTTGCTGAGAACAAAACCCAGACTGTAGCTTTAAAATGTGCAGTGCAGTAGCCATAGCCGAGCCAAGCCTCACACCACCACTGTGGCCAAATGAGTCAAGCCAGAGCTATAGCTGCTACTCCATCACAAACACAAACAGCCGTGTGGGTTTGACCTCTGCTGTTCTGTTCAATCATGCTTCAGACTGCAAGAGAAGACTGTTTCAGGATGGAGACGAGAGAGTTCCAGAATGTTTACGGTTACCAATTGTCCTGTTACAGTGTGCACGCACACACACACATTCGAGCTTCAGGGCCGAAAAGCGAACACACAGTGTATATAAGAATCAGATGTACAATAGGATTTAGAGTTTACGTCGTTCTCCAATAGGAAGGAATAGCATTATAGAATACAACTGCTGTATTGTGTGAGTCAACAGTACAGTTTCTGGCTTTCAAATATGTGATTCTTCAGGGGGAAAGGAAAGGGAACTCCAGTATGTTTTCTGTCTAAAGCTGCGTCCCAAATGACACCCGATCTTCAAAGGGCTCTGGTCAAAAGTACTGCACTATGTAGGGAATAGGGTGCCATTTGACACACAAGCCCATCAAGGGGGATAGAGGAGGATTGAGAGGAGGTACATTTCCATAATATCTGATTCCTCAGATAGGTACTTGGCTATTAGCGCTAGCTCCCTCTAAGTAGTATAATATGGGCTATGTCCCAAATGGCACCCTATTCTCTATATAGTGAACTACTTTTGACCAGAGCCATATGGGGCCCTGGTCAAAAGTAGTGCACTATATAGGGAATAGGGTGCCATGGTTTCGATGCATTAGCATTAGCATTCCATCACATCACGTAAAGAAATTCAATATGTTCAACCATTTTAGTCTGGAGGGGAAGACAGTGGAGTCAGGCAAGTTGGAGAACCAGGTAGGGTTTAACATAGAGGCTGACTGGGGAGGGAAGTTGGGTAACTGTCTTTGGGAATGAATGGCATTCCGTTCTTAGACAATGGACTAGCAAATGGAGAAATAGTTGTTAGATAGGCTAGACAAGCTGTTTTCCAAAGAAAGTTAGCACAGTTTCACAAAATCAGAGATAAGACCCATGGCTCTTACTGAGAGAGAGAGAGAGAGAGAGAGAGAGAGCGCAAGAAAGAGAGCGCACGTGCGAGAGAGAGAGAGAGAGAGAGCACGCACGAGCGAGAGAAAGAGAGAGAGAGGGTGTGTGTGATATTGTGTGTGTGTGTGTGTGCAGGCACATGTGCAGGTATCTCCTGTACTGAGAGAACTCTGAGACACAGAGACAGTGAGCAGTAGGTTCCAGTACTTACTCTGGTCCAGGTCAGCATTTTATCACCTGTGTAAAAGGCCTGACTACACACTGCCACGCTATGATTCACACACAAACACATCCCAACCCCCCACACACACACAAAAGGCAAATCTTGAAGTAATAACAAATAAAATGGGGGAAGTTTTACATTATTCCGATATTTGTTTAAAAGCGGTCGAGAATTCACTCCCATAAAGCCTCCATCTCAAAATTCCTCTGTTTAGAACACGAGAGAGAACATTCAAACAGTGTAAATTCCCATTGCTGGGAAATTGATCGGCCCTATTCCAGGAGCAATCCATAACATCTGAATATAAAAATAAATAAATTGAGCGCAACTGGGAAAACACAAACTGCCGGGAACTAGTTCGATTCACATTGGAGATGTATGTTTTTCCTCCTCCATGGCTGTGTCCCAAATGGCACCCTATTCCCTAAATAGTGAACTACTTTTGAACAGGGCCCATGGGGCTCACAAACTCATACCACTCTCACTGAGCTGGCTTGTTGTCGCCCCTGTTCCAGTTAACTCACCACAAGCCAGAGGGAGTGCCGCAAGAATGTCTAAATCAGCATCATTAGGCCTGTGTGCTCTAAACACACAAGTTTCCCCTGAGTCTGGAGCCCTGGTGTGTGTGTGTGTGTGTATGTCTTTAAGTCAATAAACACAAACATATCACCATCTCCCACCCAGCCACAACCCCACCTAGCTATCTGCCTCCCTAGTTGTAGCCGCCAGCCCCCCAATACCGACAACCGCCCTCACCCCTGCACCACGGTTAACCACCCGTGTGTGTGTGATGAGAGATGGGGCTCCAAACGTGTTTAATTTGAGGGTCTGACTCCGAGTTGAAGAGTTGCGTGTGTGTGACTGTGTTGAAATTCCACAGGCGAGATTGGTCAAATTAAACTAGGAATAATGTAAGGAGTGTAACAATGGAAAGTGTTAGAAGTGAGTTTGTGGTAAGACATTCTAATCCACATCTGCATGTGTTTTACTATGGTTTCACATTAACTTACAATTGCCTCTCAGCGCATGTTTGTGTGTGTGTGTGTGAGGGTGTGTGTGTGTGTGAGTGTGTCCCTCTCTTCCCCAATCCATATGGGTATTATCAACCGTCATTACGGACAATTTAATAACGATCACCATCAGAGTTGACTGATTCTTACCATGTTATTTAGCAATTGTCAATATTTCTGGCAGTGCCGCGGATGGTGGATTATACAGTGGGGGAAAAAAGTATTTAGTCAGCCACCAATTGTGCAAGTTCTCCCACTTAAAAAGATGAGAGAGGCCTGTAATTTTCATCATAGGTACACGTCAACTATGACAGACAAAATGAGGAAAAAAAATCTAGAAAATCACATTTTTGGATTTTTAATTAATTTATTTGCAAATTATGGTGGAAAATAAGTATTTGGTCACCTACAAACAAGCAAGATTTCTGGTTCTCACAGACCTGTAACTTCTTCTTTAAGAGGCTCCTCTGTCCTCCACTCGTTACCTGTATTAATGGCACCTGTTTGAACTTGTTATCAGTATAAAAAGACACCCGTCCACAACCTCAAACAGTCACACTCCAAACTCCACTATGGCCAAGACCAAAGAGCTGTCAAAGGACACCAGAAACAAAATTGTAGACCTGCACCAGGCTGGGAAGACTGAATCTGCAATAGGTAAGCAGCTTGGTTTGAAGAAATCAACTGTGGGAGCAATTATTAGGAAATGGAAGACATACAAGACCACTGATAATCTCCCTCGATCTGGGGCTCCACGCAAGATCTCACCCCGTGGGGTCAAAATGATCACAAGAACGGTGAGCAAAAATCCCAGAACCACACGGGGGGACCTAGTGAATGACCTGCAGAGTGCTGGGACCAAAGTAACAAAGCCTACCATCAGTAACACACTACGCCGCCAGGGACTCAAATCCTGCAGTGCCAGATGTGTCCCCCTGCTTAAGCCAGTACATGTCCAGGCCTGTCTGAAGTTTGCTAGAGTGCATTTGGATGATCCAGAAGAGGATTGGGAGAATGTCATATGGTCAGATGAAACCAAAATATAACTTTTTGGTAAAAACTCAACTCGTCGTGTTTGGAGGACAAAGAATGCTGAGTTGCATCCAAAGAACACCATACCTACTGTGAAACATGGGGGTGGAAACATCATGCTTTGGGGCTGTTTTTCTGCAAAGGGACCAGGACGACTGATCTGTGTAAAGGAAAGAATGAATGGGGCCATGTATCGTGAGATTTTGAGTGAAAACCTCCTTCCATCAGCAAGGGCATTGAAGATGAAACGTGGCTGGGTCTTTCAGCATGACAATGATCCCAAACACACCTCCCGGGCAACGAAGGAGTGGCTTCGTAAGAAGCATTTCAAGGTCCTGGAGTGGCCTAGCCAGTCTCCAGATCTCAACCCCATAGAAAATCTTTGGAGGGAGTTGAAAGTCTGTGTTGCCCAGCGACAGCCCCAAAACATCACTGCTCTAGAGGAGATCTGCATGGAGGAATGGGCAAAAATACCGGCAACAGTGTGTGAAAACCTTGTGAAGACTTACAGAAAACGTTTGACCTGTGTCATTGCCAACAAAGGGTATATAACAAAGTATTGAGAAACTTTTGTTATTGACCAAATACTTATTTTCCACCATAATTTGCAAATAAATTCATAAAAGATCCTACAATGTGATTTTCTGGATTTTATTTTCTCATTTTGTCTGTCATAGTTGACGTGTACCTATGATGAAAATTACAGGCCTCTCTCATCTTTTTAAGTGGGAGAACTTGCACAATTGGTGGCTGACTAAATACTTCCCCCCCCCACTGTATTAGAGCAGGGATAGGCAACTAGATTCAGCCGTAGGACGATTTTTGTCGCAGCGGATGGTCGGGGGCCCGAGGATAATTATATGAACTTGTACACTGCAAATTGACCACAACTATGCCCAAAAAGAGATTGTATTTGAAAATAACAGTAATTTCATACCTTGATTACATTGAGACGCGATCAGGTTTACTTTTTTCATTTTTGCTGAATTCAAAACAAAAATATATATATATATATATATATATATTTTTTTTTACTAAACTTTGGCAGGCCAAAAGGAATCCCTCCTGTTGCCGACCCCTTTATTAAATCCTAATATAGGGACTAGTCTGCAATCAGACTGAAAACAACAGCAGCAGGCACCTGAATCTAACTTTCTCTTCTCAAAGCATGAGAAATAATAATTTGCAAATAACTAATTTAACCCTTCTTGAACAACATGAACCATCACCAAGCATCTATGTTTAGAGGAACACGTTTGGGCCAATGGAATTTATTCACACTGACAGCCAGAGAATCACGACAATAGCCATTAAGTAGGAATGGACGCATGTACAGTGGGGAAAAAAAGTATTTAGTCAGCCACCAATTGTGCAAGTTCTCCCACTTAAAAAGATGAGAGAGGCCTGTAATTTGCATCATAGGTACACGTCAACTATGACAGACAAATTGAGGAAAAAAAATCCAGAAAATCACATTGTAGGATTTTTAATGAATTTATTAGCAATTTATGGTGGAAAATAAGTATTTGGTCACCTACAAACAAGCAAGATTTCTGGCTCTCACAGACCTGTAACTTCTTCTTTAAGAGGCTCCTCTGTCCTCCACTCGTTACCTGTATTAATGGCACCTGTTTGAACTTGTTATCAGTATAAAAGACACCTGTCCACAACCTCAAACGGTCACACTCCAAACTCCACTATGGCCAAGACCAAAGAGCTGTCAAAGGACACCAGAAACAAAATTGTAGACCTGCACCAGGCTGGGAAGACTGAATCTGCAATAGGTAAGCAGCTTGGTTTGAAGAAATCAACTGTGGGAGCAATTATTAGGAAATGGAAGACATACAAGACCACTGATAATCTCCCTCGATCTGGGGCTCCACGCAAGATCTCACCCTGTGGGGTCAAAATGATCACAAGAACGGTGAGCAAAAATCCCAGAACCACACGGGGGGACCTAGTGAATGACCTGCAGAGAGCTGGGACCAAAGTAACAAAGCCTACCATCAGTAACACACTACGCCGCCAGGGACTCAAATCCTGCCGTGCCAGACGTGTCCCCCTGCTTAAGCCAGTACATGTCCAGGCCCGTCTGAAGTTTGCTAGAGTGCATTTGGATGATCCAGAAGAGGATTGGGAGAATGTCATATGGTCAGATGAAACCAAAATATAACTTTTTGGTAAAAACTCAACTTGTCGTGTTTGGAGGACAAAGAATGCCGAGTTGCATCCAAAGAACACCATACCTACTGTGAAGCATGGGGGTGGAAACATCATGCTTTGGGTCTGTTTTTCTGCAAAGGGACCAGGACGACTGATCCGTGTAAAGGAAAGAATGAATGGGGCCATGTATCGTGAGATTTTGAGTGAAAACCTCCTTCCATCAGCAAGGGCATTGAAGATGAAACGTGGCTGGGTCTTTCAGCATGACAATGATCCCAAACACACCGCCCGGGCAACGAAGGAGTGGCTTCGTAAGAAGCATTTCAAGGTCCTGGAGTGGCCTAGCCAGTCTCCAGATCTCAACCCCATAGAAAATCTTTGGAGGGAGTTGAAAGTCTGTGTTGCCCAGCGACAGCCCCAAAACATCACTGCTCTAGAGGAGATCTGCATGGAGGAATGGGCCAAAATACCAGCAACAGTGTGTGAAAACCTTGTGAAGACTTACAGAAAACGTTTGACCTGTGTCATTGCCAACAAAGGGTATATAACAAAGTATTGAGAAACGTTTGTCATTGACCAAATACTTATTTTCCACCAGAATTTGCAAATAAATTCATTAAAAGTCCTACAATGTGATTTTCTGGATTTTTTTTTCTCATTTTGTCTGTCATAGTTGACGTGTACCTATGATGAAAATTACAGGCCTCTCTCATCTTTTTAAGTGGGAGAACTTGCACAATTGGTGGCTGACTAAATACTTTTTTCCCCCACTGTATTGTGAGGCCTGTACTTGCACAAACTCAAGATTGCGTCAGTCACATCAAAACATAAAAATACCGTAGTTGCATCCCAAATGGCATCCTATTCCCTATATAGTGCACTACTTTTGACCAATAGGGTGCCATTTGGGATGCAGACCTATCCCTCTTATCAAGCCATGATAAGCAGCCATGATTAGAGCATATTATGGGATGAGAGCGTTGACGTGTCAATACTGTCAATGTGTCAAGTGAAAAGCAGGTCTGTTCAACGCGGCCTCGTACTCCCATTTTCATTCTCAGAAACACACACGTATGTACGCACTGACACATCTGTATGCAGGAAGAAGAAGCTTTCATAAATTAATATTCAGCCCAGCAGCTTTGGAAGTACAGTGCAGTACGTTGCCATGGCTTTTCGAATCACACAACAGTATTCTGATTAAAATGTTGTATATAATCAAAATAAATGAATCACAGACGATCTGACTTACTCTATGAGCATCATGATCACTTGGCCAAGTGACTGGGAAGAATCCAGAAAAAGTCTCCTCTTAAGTCTATCTATGCCAACGCTGCTTTAAGAAATACATGACAAACAGAAAGAAAGGAAAGTAGCTAATGTTACAACAGAGTTACAGCTAATTGTGATGTGACCTATTGATGTGAGGGTCTGCAAGTGCTGCAAACTGGCCACAAAGAAGTCTCTCTCTCTAATACAGTACACACACTCATTCTCCCTCTCTCTCTGTTTCTACACAGACACACACACACACACACACACACACACACGCACTCTCTCTCTTTCTCTCTCTCCCTACACACACACAATCTCTTTTCCACACAGGCCTCCCTCCCTCTGTGTGCTCACAGCTGTGGATCTTGTACTGGGTTCACCTAAGGTAAAGATATGGTATATTACGTAATGGCTTATAGATTTTTCCACCCCTGGCAGGCAGCCAAAACCCTCCTCCTCTCTCCAGAGGAGTGAGAGCAGTGAGTTGAGAGTAGAGTAGAGCAGAGAGTTAGAGAACACTTTGTTCTACTGAGACTGACTGACTGTACTGTTCAGGCCTAGCCCAGCCTGGACAGTACAGTTCTACTACGGTGGTGTACGGAATCGTTTTTCAGTATGAAAAGTACTGGACTGACTGACAGAGAGAGAGAGAGAGAGAGAGAGCGAGAGAGAGAGAGAGAGAGAGAGAGTGAGAGTGAGGGGGACAGAGAGAGAGAAGGACAGAGCGAGAGAGAGAATGGGGGAGGGACAGAGAGAGCGAGAGAGAGAGAGAGGACAGAGTGAGAGCGAGAGGGACAGACAGAGTGGGGGACAGAGAGAGAGGACAGAGAGAGAGGGGGGACAGAGAGAGAGAGAATGGGGGAGGAACAGATAGAGAGAGAGAGGACAGAGAGAGAGTGAGGGGGGCAGAGAGAGAGCGAGAGGGACAGAGAGAGAGAGAGAGAGAGAGAGAGAGAGAGAGAGAGAGAGAGAGAGAGAGAGAGAGAGAGAGAGAGAGAGGGACAAAGAGAGGGGACAGAGAGAGAAAAAGAGTGAGAGCGCTGCTCTATATTGATGTGACTGTCTAACATGCCTACAGCATTAGACGCTCCTGTCAACACCTCCCCATGCAAACGCTCCACACTTGTCCCTGTGGTGCAAACACACTAAAATAAATGACCTTCAGTGTGTGTTGTGTCATGCCAATGCAGTGAAGCACTGGTACTCTAGACCTATGGTATCCTATGAGCCATGATCAGATCAACTGGCAAAGGGTACTGTATTACACATACACTAACCTATAGCTAGCTGTGTGGTTGATGAATGGTTGTTCCAACCACAGAATGAAATAGAACACTAATCATATACATGTCTCTCTATGGTCCCATCAAACAGGGATCAAACCAAATAGGCTATTCTACGTGCTTCATATGCTGAATTATTATTTCTAGCAGCAAACAAATCAGATTATTATCTGGCACTACGGCTTTCCTGCAAATCTTCAGATCAACTGTCTAAACTGGATATATACACTACCTGTCAAACGTTTTAGAACACCTACTCATTCAAGGGTTTTTCTTTATTTTTTACATTGTATAATAATAGTGAAGACATCAAAATGATGAAATAACACATATGGAATCATGTAGTAAACAAACAAGTGTTAAACAAATCAAAATATATTTTATATTTGAGATTTTTCAAATAGCCACCCTTTGCCTAAAAGACAAAAATGTAAATGTAAATTGTATCGAAACACATGATACAAATATTGTATCAAGTACTTGATGAAGACGGTAATATTAAGTACAAAATCATTTGAGACGGAAGATTTAGCCAAGTCCTTTAATCGGATGGAGTATCTCTGAACTGAGACATGGTTTTAACGGCTGACTGCCTGGTTTCAATCAAGTCAGAACGATCCATCTTACAGTTTCTTGGCTCACTTCTACTGAGAAGAGTGTGACATGTATTTGTTTAATAAAACCCTTGTATTTGAGTAAACTTTTTTTCTGGTCTCCCACCAGATTTAGCAAGGACAATTTCCCCATAGAATACATAGCTATATAACATAGAAATGCATTCATAGAATTGCTTACCAGCCAGGGGCATTTCTCTGACATAGAATACATATAGAATACACTATAAATGCATTCAATAGAACTGCTTTGGCAGAAATCAAGGCAGAGGTTCTATACATTTAATTGGTGCTCGATGCATGGACATAGTGTCTAGTCACTCTAATTATACATATAAAATACATATAGAATATAAAAATGCATTCAATAGTCCTGCTTTGTCAGAAATCAATGCCTATACATTTAGCTAGTGGCTCTAATTATATAGATCTATCTGTACTGTGTATGTGTGAGTGATCGGTTTATGGATGCATGATGTGTAAAATCCTCTTTGGAGAAAAACTCCACAAAGTAACTAAGAGCTTTAATTTCACGGTTAACTGCATTGTCCCATTCACTGGGTTAGCTACCCGACGAAAAAGAGAAAGAAACGAAAGAAAAGAAGAAAAAAAAAACGGGTGAGGAGGGGGGGGGGGGGGGGGAAGGGGGGAGAGAAACAACAACAACAACAACTCATCCACAGTTGAGGATCCTTCCCAACCGTTGCTCTCTATTCAACAGAGGCGAGTCGACGAGGAGGAGAAGAAGGAGGGAAGAGGAGGAGGAGGGAAGAGGAGGAGGAGGAGGAGAAGGAGGAGGAGGAGGAGGAGGATGGAAGAGGAGGAGGAGCAGGAGGAGGAGCAGGAGGAGGAGGAGGAGGAGCAGGAGGAGGAGGAGGAGGAGGAGGAGGAGGAGGAGGAGGAGGAGGAGGGAAGAGGAGGAGGAGGAGGAGAAGGAGGGAAGAGGAGGAGGAGAAGGAGGGAAGAGGAGGAGAAGAAGGAGGGAAGAGGAGGAGGGAAGAGGAGGAGAAGAAGGAGGGAAGAGGAGGAGGGAGGAAGAAAAAAGGGGCGTTTCTTCTCTCCCAGGGCAGCTGCCAGAGAGCCTCTTCTCATCCCTCGCTCCTCTCATCCTTTACGTCTTTCCGTTATCACGTCTTCTGAAAGTTGGCTCCAACTTGGCAGAATCACAGACTTTGGCTGCGTCCCAAATGGCAACCTTTTCCCTACAGGCCCTGGTCAAAAGCAATGCACTATTTAGGGAATAGGGTGCCATTTGGGATGCAAGCTCTCCCTCCTTACCTTATGTATGTGCTTGGTTGGTAGTTGGCAGACGCAGGCTGGTCTGTCTGTAGACTGTTTGGGCTCAGACTCAGAGGCTGCGTCCCAAATGGCACCCTTTTCCCTAAATAGTGCATAATGTAGGGAATAGGGTGCCATTTGGGACGCAACAGATTCTGTGGCCTTCATCTATCTACACCGTTTCATTATTGGTACTGTATATGTGAACATTTGATTCTGATGTCTGATAGAAGTGAATACCCTACAGTGGGAACTCATGAGTGAATTGAATGATTAGGTTTTTCAGAACTCAACAACACACTTTTATATCTCTAATGTTTAAACTAAGCAAGTAGGTGTTTTATAATGACCACATTTCACCTTGAATATAAAATATGTTTTCTCATGGTGAGCTTGGCTTGGCTTGGCATGGCTTGGCTTGACTGAGGAGAACAGAGAACAGAGAACACGGCTGTCTGTCATCTATTCTTCTCTATATCGTATCCACACACACACACACACACACACACACACACACACACACACACACACACACACACGTTGCACCATAATGAACTAATTATAGTTAACTTCCTCCCTTCACCACAATCCACATCTCACTATGTCTATCTGTAAAGTGTGTGTGTGTGTGTGTGTGTGTGTGTGTGTGTGGCCGCAGCAGTATCTCGCAGACCGCCACCAGACCGCTGTGGGGGCTGCCTGCTACCACTGGCCACGACTCAGCCAAAACCTAATCCATGCTGGGGGGTTGGGGTGTGATACACACACACACACACACACTCGCGCTCTCTCTCTCTCTCACACACACTCACACACAGGGGACAGTCAGCCACCTATTATACTGCCCTGCATGGTGATTGTGGAGCGGCAGCAGTAAAGCATGGTAAATCCATTTTCCAAGACTGCACAGATAAACAGATGAACAGAGGATGGATTTAACTCTTCTTCCTCAAAGACAGGAGGCGAAGAGATGCACCCGGCTTGGCCACCCGGCCCGATGAGCGATACATGGCATCCCACACGACTTCAGCTAGCTTGGGCCTTAGTGATTGCATTATTAGGTTCCCAGTGGTAGAGATGGGGTATTTTGTTTATATGTGTAGATGTATATACGCATGTACATTCATTCTCATTATACAGTTGAAGTCGGAAGTTTACATATACCTTAGCCAAATACATTTAAACTCAGTTTTTCACTACCCCTGACATTTATCCTAGTACAAATTCCCTGTCTTAGGTCAGTTAGAATCACCACTTTATTTTAAGAATGGGAAATGTCAGAATAATATTAGAGAGAATGTTTTATTTCAGCTTTTATTTCTTTCATCACATTTCCAGTGGGTCAGAAGTTTACATACACTCAATTAGTATTTGGTAGCATTGCCTTTAAATTGTTTAACTTGAGTCAAACGTTTCAGGTAGCCTTCCACAAGCTTCCCACAATAAGTTGGGTGAATTTTGGCCCAATCCTCTTGACAGAGCTGGTGTAACTGAGTCAGGTTTGTAGGCCTCCTTGCTCGCACACACTTTTTCAGTTCTGCCCACACATTTTCTATAGGATTGAGGTCAGGGCTTTGTGATGGCCACTCCAATACCTTAACTTTGTTATCCTTAAGCCATTTTGCCACAACTTTGGAAGTATGCTTGGGGTCATTGTCCATTTGGAAGACCCATTTACGACCAAGCTTTTACTTCCTGACTGATGCCTTGAGATGTTGCTTCAATATATCCACATAATTTTCCTTCCTCATGATGCCCTCTATTTTGTGAAGTGCACCAGTCCCTCCTGCAGCAAAGCACCCCCACAGCATGATGCTGCCACCCCCGTGCTTCACGTTGGGATGGTGTTCTTCGGCTTGCAAGTACCCCCTTTTTCCTCCAAAGATAACGATTGTCATTATGGCCAAACAGTTGTATTTTTGTTTAATCAGATCAGAGGACATTTCTCAAAAAAGTAAGATCTTTGTCCCCATGTGCAGTTGCAAACCGTAGTCTGGCTTTTTTATGGCGGTTTTGGAGCAGTGGCTTCTTCCTTGCTGGGCGTCCTTTCAGGTTATGTTGATATAGGACTCGTTTTACTGTGGATATAGATACTTTTGTACCTGTTTCCTCCAGCATCTTCACAAGGTCCTTTGCTGTTGTTCTGGTATTGATTTTCACTTTTCGCACCAAATACGTTCATCTCTAGGAGACAGAACGCGTCTCCTTCCTGAGCGGTATGACGGCTGCGTGGTCCCATGGTGTTTATACTTGCGTACTGTTGTTTGTACAGATGAACGTGGTACCTTCAGGCATTTGGAAATTGCTCCCAAGGATGAACCAGACTTGTGGAGGTCAACAATGTTTTTTCTGAAGTCTTGGCTGATTTATTTTCATATTCCCATGATGTCAAGAAAAGAGGCACTGAGTTTGAAGGTAGGCCTTGAAATACATCCTCAGGTACACCTCCAATTGACTCAAATTATGTCAATTAGCCTTTCAGAACCTTCTAAAGCCATGACATCATTTTCTGGAATTTTCCAAGCTGTTTAAAGGCACAGTCAACTTAGTGTATTTAACTTCTGACCCAATGGAATTGTGATACAGTGAATTATAAGTGAAATAATCTGTCTGTAAACAATTGTTGAAAAATTACTTGTGTCATTCACAAAGTAGATGTCCTAACCGACTTGCCAAAACGATAGTTTGTTAACAAGAAATGTGTGGATTGGTTGAAAAACGAGTTTTAATGATTCCAACCTAAGTGTATGTAAACTTCCGACTTCTACTGTACGTACAGTATAGTAAATGTATATAGATGCATTATTACATGCATACATGCATACAAGCAAATGTACACATTTACTAGCATTGCAGTATATATAACGGACATAGTCCTATACAAATATAATATATGTACCAGCGCAGGGCCCACCAGGCTGAGATGCCCACAAGGATGAGATGCCCACAAGGATGAGATGCCCCCCAGGCAGAATGGTACCAGGGGGGAGATGAATAAGTAACCAGAACACAATGCACCCCAGGGTGTCAGCCTGCCAGGCAGCGTAGGGGCATTCTACCTGTCCATCACCCCAAACCCTATGCTTATTCATATCTCCACCGCCATAGAAATAGAATGACTAGAACGGGCATCTCCAATTCAAGTCAATGTTCCCTGATAGGTGGAGGGGCTGCGGCTCCCATTCTAATAGTTATATTTCTATGTCCACCACCGACACCAGCTCCTGTCCCGGTGTCGGTGTGGTGAAAAGTGACGCCACGGCAGGAACGATGTTACCAGCACGGTAGGCTATGTTACCGGATCCGGGGGGCCACCTCAGCTTACACCAACACCACCGTCACCCCAGTCACCATCCGGTGCTGGTGTAAACAAAACCCACCGCTGACGCATGAGGTCCCTCGAGGACAAGCTGGGTGAGAATAACTCACACTACTGACGACTTATCGCCTGACATCAGGACTAAGGCCTATCTATCTTTGCCTGACGACTCAAACTGAATTCTTCCGCTGCTCTATGTTAGCTCCATACTTCAGTCAGACTGCCATCATTGAAGTCGTTTGTGGTGACGTCAAAATGAGGGGTGTTGTACAAAACAAAGTCATCAGCAATTGGAACATTTCTAACCAATCAGAGTATCAAAGCCAATTATGCATTTTCTAAAAATACATTTAATAAACATTTTATTTTGTGATTTCTCAGCTGTTCCAAATTGATAAATTGCATAATAAATAAGGACATCATCATCAACTGCTGAATCATTCATTGAGATGAATCAATAGTTTGGTGCTTCCAATACTGAAGTGATGAAGGAAGGGGTTAACCTACAAGCATTGACAGGGCTGGCTCCAGGCATACATTACATAAGCAGTCGCTTTAAAACTTTTAAAAATTGGTCTCCAACCCATGGCAAAATGGGTAGAATTGCAGGAAATCTAGCTTAGGGGCTCCAAAAGGCTAGAGCCGGCCCTGATCATTTATCCCTGTGCACTGACCTGCCCAAATCTCATTGCAGCACTTCCCAAACACACTGCCGGAATTGCGCACCGTCTCACTAATATGGACACACACATACAGCAGTGTCCTTGCTTTCCCTTCACACGCAATCAAACTACAACTACATTATTGTTTGAGAGATGCTAATAAACATTATCTCTATCGCTTTATATTACCTAAAGCTCACAGCTATGTTTGGCCTAAACTATTTTATTTATTTCAAGTCCACCACCACGCGGGCATTCATTGCCACACACGGCTCAGTGCATTTTAAGTAAGCCTCTGTATGCATTTGATCTTGATATCAATTCTAAAACACCTTGGGAATAATTAAGCATAAAATATATACATTTTTTTAAACATTCAATCGACCAACAACTATATGCATATCCAGCAAGAGTTAAGTATTTTGTTATCAAGAGTTGCAGAAAACTTGGCACGGTGCGTTAAAGGCAGACTGCAGAAGCCTTGTGAAAACGCAAGCAAATCCAGACTCGACGCAGGCTAGCCTGCACTAAACATCTAATTTGCAAGGAAACTTGAGTGGAGACTGAAGCAATAATTGATATCCAAACACATTACATAAAAACATTATGCAAATGGTTCCCTCCTCTCCCTCCAAAAAATATAAAACGGTGCCATATTCCTCCTCAAAAACCCTCCCAGTGCCACTTTGCAAATGTACTCATTTGGCTATCCATACTGCGCGTCCATTACGCGTCATGCCCAAGGTCCCTCACCTAAGCATGTCCATTCCAACAAAGCTTTTATCCTCATTAATAATGTATCAGTGATTGTTTTCATTTGTTACCACATGTCCCCACTGCTGATGTTTTAATTATTAACAACATGGTCAAATCGAAGAAAATGTAAAGACAATCTCCAGACAAAATGGTTGAGTCCGCAGGAACGCGAGGATAATTCCCGCGGGTGGTATGATAAGCACACACACACACACTCTCTCTCTCTCTAACTCTCTCTCACACACACACACAAGCACCATGCCACTCACCAGAAAACCAAGGTTAATTGGCCCTCTGCAAACTCCGCTCTACACATGCAGGGAACGTTTTAGTCAAAAGATCATATGGCAAGAATTTGCACAACATGCAAACATAAATTATAATATTGGAACAGGCAAGGCAAATATATAATGTATTTCCTTTCATATTTTCACTGCCAAATAATCTGCATAATGTCTCGAGGCCAAGCAACTATGACTGCCTTTTTATAATGGAAATACTGAATATGCTACTAACTTAAATTAGATCAGATCATTATAAAGCTGACAAATCAATTACTGGTAAAAATCAGTCGCGAGGAAAACAAATCATCTCACAGAAGCATATCAAGATCAATATGTATTGCGCATATGGGCAGCATGCACGCGCATATGGGCAGCATGCACGCGCCCGCCGCGCTGCTCCGCTCATGTAGGCGGATCTGTAGCCAATTAATTTTAATTAATGGAAAGAAAGGGAAACATGATGCGCGTAGAGCTCAACCCCATATGCACTTGGCTTGGAAATATATATAAACTAAATAAGCCGTTTTTGAAAGAAGTGCCCTGAATAAATGTATAGGCAAATAAAACAAATAAATTATATAATGCCAAGTCTGAACTCTTACAAGCTAAATTACATTGACCCCAGCTGACCCATATGACAATATCTATCTATAAATAAATAATTCATGTTGTTTATGATTTTCTATAAGAAATACGTTTCTTAAGACTGACATTTCTTCCACAGTGATTTTAGCTGAATAGAAGTGTCTCCTATAAAGAGCTGACCGAGAGGGCCTATATTTTTCTGGAGCCAAACTTGCAGTTACTGTTCCTTAGGCCTACTTCTAAAACGGAACACTTGTTACAGAAAATGAATAGAAATTACATTGACAGCAACACATTCAATTGTATGGTTAAAGTAGGCTATTAAGTCCAATTAAAATAACGAAGGGCATTCATTCATTCATTCATTCATTCAGGGAACTTCGAAAAAAACACTTGCAAAGCTGAGAAGGCCGCGTCTAGAATGTGGACTATTGTGCGTGTAAACGCTTGGGTTGGTAAAATAACATGCATTGCGTGAATTCTGCTATTAAAATTAAGTCAGAGATGCAATTAAAAAATTTACAATTCAACCTCAGCCACATGTAGGCATATAGGCCATGCTGAGAAAACGGGCTAAGGCTCCGTGACCTACAGGCCTACTGCACGGCTATATAGGCTATATTTTAGCAGTCAAGAGAGCGATATACAACAATAGTAGTAAAAGATAAAACAAAATAGAACATAGTCACACACTAAAATAAATAAAATGCCAACGTAAGAATCATGTATTTTTTAGAAGAGATAGCCCTACAGTTTACAGCCTATGGGACCAGACAAAGGAAAAGAGTGCTAAGATTGTGACATTTAAGGCTATATTCAAATCTAAGTGCATAATAGCCCTACTGTGTGTATGTAAGCTACTTCGGTCGAGCTTCAAGGGGCAAACAAGTTCTGTCCTGCGGGTCCTGTGCTGCTCAGCTGAAGGTTTTCGCACCGCTCTGTGCGCGTTTAAACGTTTTTCTCAGATGGCTACAGTGAAGTCCAGATCTACACAACCAAATTCTTTAATCAAAGTTGTAATTTGTTTTTTTTTACAGTAAATTAATACAATAATATGTGTTCTGTTGTTATTTCATATGCATATAAGCATAGGCCTGCTGTCATGAGGCTACGCAACTGATTCCAGGAAAACGGGCCAGTAAATTGCACTGTGACCTAAGTTTAAGATTTTCATCTCAAATAAGTCAAACAGTCACTCAAATTAGTAATTTTCCATTTAGATAAATAGGCCTTCATATAATGCAATGACTTGTCAGCAACAAAACTGTTTCAAATGCATAAAAACATTAGCCAAAGCATATGATCCAAAATCGCTTCCTTGTGTGCCATATTTTTCATTTCTAAAATAATAAATGTTGTATCAGTATATAATTTATTCTTCAACCACTGTCAACACATATCTGAATTCCAAACCAACGAAGGGAAAGGCCTCAATGTTAGGCCTATGTGAATAAATACCACCTTAAATTTACGCACAAAGCAATGACATTTAATTTCTTCCCTTTGCCGTCCACAATAACCCCAAAAGGAATATCAAAACCAACACTCACTTTTGTAGGCCTATTTATTCACCTGTATTCTGCCGTAAAGGTATCTCGTTAAAAAAGCAAAGATCAACTTAACCAAATTAAAATAAAACAAGCAACCCTTACAAATGTATGCATAGGCCTATACAGTCAGCTGGTCAGATGTCAAAGGCCTATAAAGTCCTCATAGTTAAATGGCATATTTCTCCCTTCATTGTCTAGTCCTGTAAGGTTGCCTACGTTGTGTGTCAAATTAAAGAAAACTCTAGGACTATAACTTTCCCCATACTCGACTACATACAAGGTATCTACAAGTATTTTTGCTATAATTGTATGACCCCAACACAATCAAATATTGAGGGAAAACGGGCATGCATTCCCGCCTTCCTCCGAAATAATACACCTCTCCTCCTCTATTTCTTATATCCTTATCAACCTAAAAACGACATTAATCGATTGGAAATGTAAAACTATATTTCAACTAACTCAATACGGACATTTTCATGTGACAACAGAACAGAAGCCTAAAGCTGATAGCCCGGCTACAGCTGTCGTGTGGGTTGAATGACAAGCACAGTGACAGTCCTCAAACACCTCCATAGCCACCACAACTATCGCAACAAAGTTAGAAAGATCGTTCATTTCTACGCTAAAGCTCTCCAAAACTAATACATGCAATGCTGGTTCTTTTACTTAGTTGATATTGTTGTGTAATTATTGTGTTTTTAAATAGCTATAGGACAGCGTAACAGGCGACCAATGTAGGGATACCGCGAGCCCCATTCCATTCTGAGTTCTTCTCTCCCCTCCTTTTTATATCAAATAGATTCAGGAGAAGCGCCATTTTCTCTTCTAACCATGTGTAATGAAACGCACAAGAAAGCCTGTTGGAGAGATGCCATTAAAGAAGGGTAAGAGCGAGAGAGAGCAGAGAGAAGCCGAACACACCATCTGAAACGAGCGGATAGCGAAAAGGTCCCTAAAACCAAATTATTGACAAGCGGCACAGTCCAGGGAGAACGACAACATCAAAAACCAACAACATCCGGAGAGCTAAAGTGGAGGCTGGATACCAAAGAAAGGTAGAGTTTTTACCTGTGTCAAGCAGTAAGGGGAGTACATGGTTATTTTAGAGTTCATAAAGTGGAATCTTATTCAAGTTGGATAGAAGTTGGAAGTCCGCTGCATGTGGTACTGCATTGCAAATCGTTCCGCTGTGCCCTTCGCGCTCACTCTATGCTGTACCACTAACCCCGCCTCGAGAGCTGAAAGTGAAAGCCTACACAAACTTTGGGGGAAAGTTTGTGACCTCTTTCCGACACACACAACCCCCCCTCTCTCTCCCTCTATTTCCCTATCAAATATTCATATGTAAATCTTCGAGCTTTATAAAGATATGATCGTGTTGGAGTTGGAGAGAGAAAAAATCAAACTTAAACATCAACCAACATTGACCGCAATTATAACGTTGAAACAACTACTGACCCTGATCGTGCCAACTGCCAAGTTCTTACCCATTATTAGTGCATTTGAGTGTGTGAGTGTGTGTGACAGGCATTTTAACATCTTTCTCACACACATTGTAAAGACAGATATTCTTCCCTTAGAGTCAAACATACAACACTTTATAAAGTGTAGCCCACTCTAACAATAGGCTAGACAACACCACTCCAATCAAACAGGGGTAGCCAGCACTTACAAACAGCACATCTCACAACTACCAGAGCAACTCAACATGACTTAAGCCTACCATTTTCCCCTCTGGTAGGGTATAATGTTCAATGCATGTACAAATGTACGATCTTAATTTGACCTATATTGTCACAATAAAAAATTATCAGGAACAAAATAGTGTTTTAAATTAAGATCCTACATCTGTAAGTCACTTTGTATAAAAGCATCAGCTAAATATCCTATTACTGTATGAATAAAATGTAAAATGTAATGTAAATGTATATATTACATGATGTATAAGGGGACCTAACTACAGTACTACAGAATACCAAACCTGTTTAACCCCAGCCTTCTGTTATAGTCATCTACAGGCTAATAGAAAGGCTGTTTAAGAGTCAGCCACAACTGGACTTGTGTTGTCTGACGAGAACATAGTTCTGTTTTTAATCAACGACTGGCTGGCTGGCTGGCTGACTGGCTGGCTGACTGGCTGACTGGCTGGCTGACTGGCTGGCTGACTGGCTGACTGGCTGACTGGCTGACTGACTGGCTGGCTGACTGGCTGACTGGCTGGCTGAGTGGCTGACTGGCTGAGTGGCTGACTGGCTGGCTGACTGGCTGACTGGCTGAGTGGCTGACTGGCTGAGTGGCTGACTGGCTGACTGGCTGGCTGACTGGCTGGCTGACTGGCTGACTGACTGGCTGGCTGACTGACTTATCCTTAAACACCCTGGTCCCGGTTCAGCTTGTTTATCATCTTGGGTCAACCTCACGTTCTGTATGTATAGCTGCAGGGAGAGCATATGTTGCACACACCCTGTCAATTACACTGCTTCTCCTGCATCCCACCAATTCACCCTTGAGGTGAGGAAGGAGAATGTGTTCGATTTGTATGTGTGTCTGTCTGTGTGTGTGTGTGTACAAATAGGTCTGTGTGTGTGTGTGTGTGTGTGTGTGTTTAGGGGTGCGGTTTTGGAGGGTTAGAAGTCACCCCGGAGCACGAGCGCCAAGTTACGTTTTTGGGAGCCGTTGAAGCCCAGTAGATTTATGAGACTTCAGCCCCATGCAGCACTGTGCATTAGGAATGCTATGCAGCCCCTACAGGACACAAACACACACACACACACACACACACACACACACACACACACACACACACACACACACACACACACACACACACACACACACAAAACAGAGAGCATGCACATTCATACACACACACTATACTACACTCTGTGGCCAATTAAAGAGAGCTGAAGAGATAGAAATAAAGATTGAGAGAATCCGAGAGAGAAAAAGTGAGGGGAAATCAGAAAGAGGGGGATCCAATTCCAAATCCCCCCTCTCCTCACCACACCCTGCGGCACAAGCCCAACAACTCCTAGTCTTTGTGCTCTGGCTCTCTCTCTCTCTCTCTCTCTCTCTCTCTCTCTCTCCATCTCCCTCTCTCTCTCTGGCTCTTTTTCCCTCTCTCCTTGGCTGTCTCAATCCCTCTCTCTGGCCATGTCCCAAATGGCACCCTATTCCCTATATAGGGCACTACTTTTGACCAGGGCTCATAGGGTTCTGGTCAAAAGTAGTGCACTATGTAGGGGATAGGTTGCCATTTGGGAGCATCATCTCTGTATTCATCACAGGTTGTTCTCTTAACAGAACCTCTCACCACAACCACTAACAACCCAGGAGTTCTAGAGCCCCAAATGAAGGGAATTCTGAACTCCCACAGACACGCACACGTATATGAGCAGACACACACACAGACGGACACACGCATGTGTCACACAAGCCCACGTTTCACACACACACGGACACACATGCACACACAGACATACACACACAAACTCCCATGCATCAAACAACCTATTTTGACCGTTAGTAAGTTACCTCAAACCCCCAAACCCACAGTGCAACGGTTAGAGCTAGTTTCTCTAGGCTAAATCTGCCATTAAAAAGCACATGGGAAAACCATATGTCATCTAACTATAGTTAGGGCCTTGCGGTTGGTGTGTGTGTGTGTGTGCTTGAGTTTTCGTGTGTGTGTGTGTGTGTGTGTGTGTGTGTGTGTGTGTGTGTATGTATGTATGTATGTGAGTGTGTGTGTGTGTTTTTTTTATGTGTGTGTGTGTGTGTGTGTGTGTGTGTGTTAGGGCCTCGTCGTTTCTTCTTTCTACACACTGAAGGAGTACGGCAGTATGCATACTTGCTGTTTACCATTGCCTGTGGCTTGGCTATTACATACTGGAAAGTGATGTAGCATACTGATCAAATCATTAGCACGCTCAATGTGCCAGTCTGGTGGCTGGAGTCAGAGACCTTCAAAAAGAAAAGCTGAGGGAATGTACCGAGCACAAAACAATAGGCCTACATGTATACTGTGCAGAGACATGACACGTAGACATGTAGAATACTTGCAGCAATGTATATGTGAATACACATGGCTCAGACTTTCCAAATAAATAAATAACAGAAGGGAAAACAGTGTACTGTACTGTTGATCAGTAAGTATGATTTGTGTATAAATGACATATGAATATGTGCATTATATGTTTTGAATGCTGAATGTGTTGTGGACATTTTCACTCCATGATGCAATTACCATATAATGGAATGACCTACAACCTATGTGATAAATATATTTTGATACATTTATATTTTGATAAATATATATTTATATTTTGATATATATATATATATATATATATATATATATATATATATATATATATATATATATATATATATTCTGGGCCCTGGTAAAAAAAAAACAACTATAGTGACAGTTGTAGTGACGGTAACAGGTAGTAGGGAAATATTGTGTGTGTGTGTGTACGTACCCTGTAGGAATCAGACACTAGAAAACACTCGGGCATCCCGGGGCCTCTGGAAGGATCTTCATTCACCAGGTACGTGTCAGTGGCCTGAAACACAATAATTTATTAATTGTTGATTGGATTTATATACATAACACAACACAACATAACATAACAACACACATTTCAAACTCACTTGTAGGCCTAAATTGCATTGATGTATTAGTTTAAGGCTTATCGTTAAGCAGTCTGAATAATCCTAGGAAAAACAGCTCCTGTTCAAGGACTTGGTACTATAGAGAACGCATTTTGTTTTACTACTGAAACATTCTGTTCTTCACCTACTTTTTTTCCTCCCATTTTGATTATATATGAATAAATTAACATACAGAACACAATTAAAAATGAAAGAATAACCACAGAAAGATGATGTATAGGCAGTTCATTATTCTATTGTTCACCTTGGTCACCATGAGGTTGGTACAAATCAGAGCTTTGATTACATTTGAATATTATCCCCTACAATAGGGTTTCCCAAACTCAGTCCCACACGGAAATGACAGTTTGCATGCCAATAACTCAAGTCAAGTTTCAACACATCCTGTCTACATCTTGGATGGAGGCTTTTATATCTTCTGTCTGGTCAGTGTACTAACTAGTCTGTATTCAGAGGGGACGTGTACAAAGTAGTCTGTATTCAGAGAGGAAGTGTACAAACTAGTCTGTATTCAGAGGGGAAGTGTACTAACTAGTCTGTATTCAGAGGGGCTTCATTTGTATTCTAAAGGAAGGGAAGGCTCTGGCAATGGCCTGGAGTTGTGAAAACGTGTGTGTGTGTGTATTTGTGCACTTCAGTATGTGCACGCGCTCCAGTATTTGTGTGTGTGTGCGCTTCAGTGTGTTTGTGTGTGTGTGTGTGTGTGTGTGTGTGTGTGTGAGATACAGCTCCCTTCCCTTCCAGTTCTGCTGTGATCGGGCTAACCCACTCCACTCCACTCCACTTTGCTGACTGGAGCCCAAATCCACAGCCAGGTAGCTAGCCGCACAGTTCTGTGAAATCCTATTTACATTTCACAACTTTCACGGATAGAGCAGGAGAAAGAAACACACACATTGTTGCCAAACCGGTCCCCCCCCCCCCCCACTGTATACATACACAGAAAAAGCCTACCTGGTAGTCTGAGTTTATATAATATACGCACACGAGGGCAAACATAATCACTAACACATATATGCATTTGTACATGCCCAAGTATGCCCTCTCTGACACTACACACACACACACACACACACACACACACACACACACACACACACACACACACACGTGCAGTGCAGACACAAAGCCCATAATAAGAGCCAGACGTTGGCAGACCACACAACCCTGAGTTGTGGTGAAAACAAAGGCTATTCATATCCCTCCATTCGCAATGAACGCTCTCTCTCCTTCTCTCGGCCTTTCGCTCTCTCCATTCCTCTCTCTATCCCGCTCTCTCGCTCTCCTTCTTGCTAGGCGGCAGGTAGCCTACCGATTAATAGTGTTGGGCCAGTAAATGAATGGTCGCTGGTTCAAATCCCCGAGCCAACTAGGTGAACAAATATTTTGATGTGCCCTTGAGCAAGGCACTTAACCCTACCTGTGCCTGTAAGTTCCACTGCATAAGAGCGTCTACTAACATGTAAATATTATTCTCTTTCTTTCACTCTCTCCTCCTTTCATTTTTTTATTGGGGATAATCTGTGCCCACAATGTTCTTTTTATTTATTGCGTATTGTGTGATTTCTAATCATCTTTATTAGCACATAAGCTTATTTTTACGGCGAGGCCCTCGTTTTTAATGTAGGCACACTGCTCTCATTGTTGAGAGAGAGGGGGAGAGGGAGAGAGAGGTGGATAGGGGGAGAGGGAGAGAGAGAGAGAGAGAGAGAGAGAGAGAGAGAGAGAGAGAGAGAGAGAGAGAGGGAGGGAGAGGGCGAGAGAGAGAGAGAGAGAGAGAGAGGGCGAGAGAGAGAGAGAGAGAGAGAGAGAGAGAGAGAAGAGAGAGAGAGAGAGAGAGAGAGAGAGAGAGAGAGCGGAGAACACTGAGCTGGGATAAGAGGGAGAGAAGGAGAGGGAGAAGGAGGGAGAGGTGGCCCACTGATAACACAATGCATGATGGGAAAGGGATGCTGCCACCCAGTCCAGTGCCAGGACACGTGTTAGATAGCAGGGCTTGGTCTTATTGGCCAGTGCTCCTCATGGACCTTAGCCACGGCACCTGTGTGTGTGTGTGTGTCTGGGGGTCTGCCTGTCTGAGCCGAAAGCCCACTGCTAACACTGTAGCCGGCCCCTAATGCATCACCAGGTGCACAGGCCCTCTGTGATTGGACGTCCCGGGCAGAGACACTGTCAGTTGCTCTGATTGGCTAAGCCCAGACCCAAAATGCTACGTGTTGGCACTGGGCACATGGGCTTGTCCAATTGGCTGCTGGCTCGTTTACTGGTGTGTGTGTGTGTTTGCGTGTGTGTGTGTGTTTGCGTGTGTGTGTTTGCGTGTGTGTGTTTGCGTGTGTGTGTGTTTGCGTGTGTGTGTGTGTGTGTGTGTGTGTGCGTGCGTGCGTGCGAGGATGCTACCAGGACTGCTGAAAGATGGCGTTCTGCATTTGGATGGAGAAAGCCCAGTTACAGAATGAGGATATTGAAGGATGGCTGAATGATCGCAACAGGAAAACCTTTCTAATCATTCTATTGGGAAACAAATGGAAACCTCATCATCGCACAGTAAGAATAAAGATGAAGCAATCCTATGCTCTCTACCTGCCAAGGGAGGGACAACACAGACCCCACAATATACTGTCTCCCTTTGTACTGAACCAATCCCCCTTCGGTTCCGTCCCAAATGTATCTCCTCTATCCCTCTCTTATCAATGCTCATCCCTGAGCCATGTGTGAATTATATATTGTCCTGTATATACAGAACATATGCTTGGTCCATATGGCCAGCCCTGAGCACAAATATCTCAAAGCACAGGCTAATTAACATTTTAGAGGGAAGATACGGAGGCGTTGGAAACGGAGGCAGCGTCCCAAATGGCACCCTATTCCCTTTAAGGTGCACTGCTTTAGTCCAGAACCCCCTATGGACCCTGGCAAATGTAGTGCACTATAAAGGAATAGGGTCCCATTTGGGACGCTGACAGAGTCTCTGACCTGTTTGGAAGTGGGTCACCAACACTAACCCAATGCAAATGTGTTAATTGAGATATTCCTGAAAAAAAGACGTGAGATGGATATAGGATGAATGCTTTTGTGGGAAGATCCAGTTGGTTAAATAAATTGCCATCCAGCTTGGTATAACTGACAAAAGAGAGATTCTTTGTGGGGATATATTGTGGACCATATGGCCCAACTCTCTGGAGGTGAGATCTCCCAAAACCTGTACTGGAACACACTAATAACCACATGCGCAATCACACAACACTAATAACCACAATCACACAAACACGCACACACACCTCCACTGAGCTTTGGGATTGATCCTCAGATAGTTCAGTTTTAAAGTTAATTACTGGAACTGTATACATAATCACACACGGCCACACACACACACACACACACACACACACACAGCCACAAACACACACATCCTCTTCCACGTTCACACACATGCTGCCCAGCACTGTGCAGACCACACCACACCTGGCAGTTCATGCTGTTCTCTCCAAAACCAGTTATTCTGGCTGCAGAACAACCATCCCAACTATCCAACCATTGTCAGTTTCTCTCTTTAACAACCAGTCATTATTATCAGCATTATTGTTTTGATTTATTATTATCAATTTGGTGGCCGGGATATCACGATGCCAAATAAACACACACACAGAGCCGTACGTACACGCGCTCGCGCACACACACACACAGAGCGGTACGCACATACACTGATAAACCAAGGAAGCCAACCTGCATGAGATGGCAAGCACATCAAAGGCTGGGCCGAAACCGGTCTGTTCCAGTGTGTGTGCATGTGTGTGTGTGTGTGTGTGTGTGTGTGTTTGGGAGAGGGGGGTGTATGAAAGGCAGAAATGTCCTCCGTGTGAATCCCTGCCAGAGCCACCTCAGGGAGAAAATGTTGGAAAAATGTGATTTTTCACACCACTATCTCAGGGGGGTGAGGAGGGAGTATGGGAGGAGGACAAAAGAAGAAGAGGAGGGGGGAGGGAGGAGGGGGGAGGGAGGAGGGAGGAGGGGGTAGGTAGTGGTTGTGTGTATGGGTGGGGGGGGGGGGGGGGTTCTGGAATGGATATGGGGCCTTTGCTAATTATTTCAGTCCACTTTTAAGGGTTTTAACATTATTTTCCTGGGTTCAGATGTTGAAGCCAAGACAGAGTGGTGCTGAATGTTGTTTTCTGGTTAATTGCGTAGCAGGTTTACACAATAGTAAACTGTGTGGTTAGAGATATATGTGGTCCACACATACAGTAGGTGTGTGGGGAAAACTCCTTTAGAAGAAAGTATCTGACCTCACTTCAGTGTAAATTAATGATGTGTGTGTGTGTGTGTGTGTGTGTGTGTGTGTGTACACGTTTACTATACTTGAGTACCAGAAGTCCTCACAAGAATAGTTAACCACCTACATTTCTGAGAATTGATTTTTCCGGACCTCACTTGAAAAGAAGTTAGGGTTAGGATTAGGGTTTGGTTCAAATTAGGGTTAGGGGTTAGTGGTTAGGTTTAGGGTTAGGCTTAGGAGTTAAGGTTAGGTTTAGAGGTTAAGGCTAAGGTTAGGGTAAGGGTTAGGTTTGGGGAAAATAGGATTTTTAATTAATCAAATGTTGGTCCCAAAAATGTCCACACAAGTATATTAAGACATAGCTGTGTGTGTGTGTGTGAGTGTGTGCGTGCGTGCATAGGCGGATGTGTGTTGTGTAGTCACGACAAGTACCATTACCCATAACAAGTGTGAGTGATGTGGGTGGCTGACAGTATGTGGGTGGCTGAATGAATAAAGCATTGACAATGTAGGCTAGCCCAGCAATTACCCTGACGAACTGATTGACAGACATACAGTAGAAAATCCCTCACATCATAAGAGTTAAAGGCAGACAGGACAGGGTGAACAAGTTCATACAGAACTGCATGGCAGCAGGAGAGAGTTACTGTACACCACCACGCCCCAGAAATGCACTATAAACCTGGCATGGTGACAAATACCCATTCTTTGAGACAGGATAGCTAGCTAGATGTAGGGTGAAGTTCCCCCAGCCTAGACGCTGATCTTAGGTCAGTTTTGCATTTCCGCCCCTAATGGTTAAGGTTAGGATTGGGGGAGGGAAAACTGATCCTAGATTTGTACCTAGGAGAAACGTCACCACAGAACAAATAGCTAACTTCTAGCACAGGTTATACCAGGGCTGTATTGTATCAATAAAGATATATTGTATCTATACCACGTGTTAAGTGTTAAGTGTTTAATGGTGGGAAAACGATTGGAACCATTTCCCTGTTTGACCGCTAGGTTTTATGGGTAATATGACAACTCCAATGTGGGGCTCTATAGTATCAATAAATATATACAGTGGGGGAAAAAAGTATTTAGTCAGCCACCAATTGTGCAAGTTCTCCCACTTAAAAAGATGAGAGAGGCCTGTAATTTTCATCATAGGTACACGTCAACTATGACAGACAAATTGAGAAAAAAAATCCAGAAAATCACATTGTAGGATTTTTAATGAATTTATTTGCAAATTATGGTGGAAAATAAGTATTTGGTCACCTACAAACAAGCAAGATTTCTGGCTCTCACAGACCTGTAACTTCTTCTTTAAGAGGCTCCTCTGTCCTCCACTCGTTACCTGTATTAATGGCACCTGTTTGAACTTGTTATCAGTATAAAATACACCTGTCCACAACCTCAAACAGTCACACTCCAAACTCCACTATGGCCAAGACCAAAGAGCTGTCAAAGGACACCAGAAACAAAATTGTAGACCTGCACCAGGCTGGGAAGACTGAATCTGCAATAGGTAAGCAGCTTGGTTTGAAGCAATCAACTGTGGGAGCAATTATTAGGAAATGGAAGACATACAAGACCACTGATAATCTCCCTCGATCTGGGGCTCCACGCAAGATCTCACCCCGTGGGGTCAAAATGATCACAAGAACGGTGAGCAAAAATCCCAGAACCACACGGGGAGACCTAGTGAATGACCTGCAGAGAGCTGGGACCAAAGTAACAAAGCCTACCATCAGTAACACACTACGCCGCCAGGGACTCAAATCCTTCAGTGCCAGACGTGTCCCCCTGCTTAAGCCAGTACATGTCCAGGCCCGTCTGAAGTTTGCTAGAGTGCATTTGGATGATCCAGAAGAGGATTGGGAGAATGTCATATGGTCAGATGAAACCAAAATAGAACTTTTTGGTAAAAACTCAACTCGTCGTGTTTGGAGGACAAAGAATGCTGAGTTGCATCCAAAGAACACCATACCTACTGTGAAACATGGGGGTGGAAACATCATGCTTTGGGGCTGTTTTTCTGCAAAGGGACCAGGACGACTGATCTGTGTAAAGGAAAGAATGAATGGGGCCATGTATCGTGAGATTTTGAGTGAAAACCTCCTTCCATCAGCAAGGGCATTGAAGATGAAACGTGGCTGGGTCTTTCAGCATGACAATTATCCCAAACACACCGCCCGGGCAACGAAGGAGTGGCTTCGTAAGAAGCATTTCAAGGTCCTGGAGTGGCCTAGCCAGTCTCCAGATCTCAACCCCATAGAAAATCTTTGGAGGGAGTTGAAAGTCTGTGTTGCCCAGCGACAGCCCCAAAACATCACTGCTCTAGAGGAGATCTGCATGGAGGAATGGGCCAAAATACCAGCAACAGTGTGTGAAAACCTTGTGAAGACTTACAGAAAACGTTTGACCTGTGACATTGCCAACAAAGGGTATATAACAAAGTATTGAGAAACTTTTGTTATTGACCAAATACTTATTTTCCACCATAATATGCAAATAAATTCATTAAAAATCCTACAATATGATTTTCTGGATTTTTTTCTCATTTTGTCTGTCATAGTTGACGTGTACCTATGATGAAAATTACAGGCCTCTCTCATCTTTTTAAGTGGGAGAACTTGCGCAATTGGTGCCTGACTAAATACTTTTTTCCCCCACTGTATTGTATTTATACCAGGGCTGTATTGTATCAATAAAGACACAATGCCTTTGGAAGGTATTCAGACCCCTTTACTTTTTCCACATTTTGTTAGGTTACAGCCTTATTCTAAAATGGATTAAATTGTTTTTGTTCTCTCATCAATCTACACACAATACCCCATAATGACAAAGCAAAAACAAATTTTTAGAATTATTTGGTAATTTATAAAAAATAAAAAACTGAAATAGCACATTTACAGTGCCTTGCAAAAGTATTCATCCCCCTTGGCGTTTTTCCTATTTTGTTGCATTACAACCTGTAATTTAAATTGATTTTTATTAGGATTTCATGTAATGGACATACCCAAAATAGTGAAGTGAAAACAAAATAATAACTTGTTTCAAACAATTCTAAAAAATAAAGAACGTAAAAGTGGTGCTTGCACATGTATTCACCCCCTTTGCTATGAAGCCCCTAAATAAGATCTGGTGCAACCAATTACCTTCAGAAGTCACACAATTAGTTAAATAAAGTCCACCTGTGTGCAATCTAACTGTCACATGATCTGTCACATGATCTCAGTATATATACACCTGTTCTGAAAGGCCCCAGAGTCTCCAACACCACTAAGCAAGGGGCACCACCAAGCAAGTGGCACCATGAAGACCAAGGAGCTCTCCAAACAGGTCAGGGACAAAGTTGTGGAGAAGTACAGATCAGGGTTGGGTTATAAAAAAATATCCGAAACTTTGAACATCCCACGGAGCAACATTAAATCCATCATAAAAAAATTGAAAGAATATGGCACCACAACAAACCTGCCAAGAGAGGGCCGCCCACCAAAACTCACGGACCAGACAAGGAGGGCATTAATCAGAGAGGCAACAAAGAGACCAAAGATAACCCTGAAGGAGCTGCAAAGCTCCACAGCGGAGATTGGAGTATCTGTCCATAGGACCACTTTAAGCCGTACACTCCACAGAGCTGGGCTTTATGGAAGAGTGGCCAGAAAAAAAGCCATTGCTTAAAGAACACGTTTGGTGTTCGCCAAAGGGCATGTGGGAGACTCCCCAAACATATGGAAGAAGGTACTCTGGTCAGATGAGACTAAAATTGAGCCTTTTGGCCATCAAGGAAAATGCTATGTCTAGTGCAAACCCAACACCTCTCATCACCCCGAGAATACCATCCCCACAGTGAAGCATGGTGGTGGCAGCATCATGCTGTGGGGATGTTATTCATCGGCAGGGACTGGGAAACTGGTCAGAATTGAAGGAATGATGGATGGCACTAAATACAGGGAAATTCTTGAGGGAAACCTGTTTCAGTCTTCCAGATATTTGAGACTGGGACGGAGGTTCACCTTCCAGCAGGACAATGACCCTAAGCATACTGCTAAAGCAACACTCGAGTGGTTTAAGGGGAAACATTTAAATGTCTTGGAATGGCCTAGTCAAAGCCCAGACCTCAATCCAATTGAGAATCTGTGGTATGACTTAAAGATTGCTGTACACCAGCGGAACCCATCCAACATGAAGGACCTGGAGCAGTTTTGCCTTGAAGAATGGGCAAAAATCCCAGTTGCTAGATGTGCCAAGCTTATAGAGACTTGTAGCTGTAATTGCTGCAAAAGGTGGCTCTATAAAGTATTGAGGGGGGGGGGGGGGGGGGGGTGAATAGTTATGCACGTTCAAGTTCAGTTTTTTTGTCTTATTTCTTGTTTGTTTCACAAAAAAATGTATTTTGCATCTTCAAAGTGGTAGGCATGTTGTGTAAATCAAATGATACAAACCCCCCAAAAATGCATTTTAATTCCAGGTTGTAATGCAACAAAATAGGAAAAATGCCAAGGGGGGTGAATACTTTCGCAAGTATTCAGACAGTCAGTACATTGTTGAAGCACCTTTGGCAGCAATTACAGCCTCAAGTGTTCTTGGGTATGACGGTACAAGCTTGGCACACCTGTATTTGGGGAGTTTCTCCCATTCTTCTCTGCAGATCCTCTCAAGCTCTGTCAGGTTGGATGGGGAGCATCGCTGCACAGTTATTTTCAGGTCTCTCCAGAGATGTTAGATCAAGTTCATGTCCGGGCTCCGGCTGGGCCACTCAAGGACATTCAGAGACTTGTCCCGAAGCCACTCCTGCGTTGTCTTGGCTGTGTGCTTAGGGTCGTTGTCCTGTTGGAAGGTGAACCTTCGCCCCAGTCTGGGGTCCTGAGCGCTCTGGAGCAGGTTTTCATCAAGGATCTCTCTGTACTTTGCTCTGTTCATCTTTGCATTGATCCTGACCAGTCTCCCAGTCCCTATCGCTGAAAAACACCCACACAGCATGATGCTGCCACCACCATGCTTCACTGTAGGGATGGTGCCAGGTTTCCTCCAGACGTGACGCTTGGCATTCAGGCCAAAGAGTTTAATCTTGGTTTCATCAG
Source organism: Coregonus lavaretus (assembly GCF_964263955.1). Taxonomy (NCBI): domain Eukaryota; kingdom Metazoa; phylum Chordata; class Actinopteri; order Salmoniformes; family Salmonidae; genus Coregonus; species Coregonus lavaretus. The sequence goes on along the minus strand of NW_028163086.1, from coordinate 131,645 downwards.
CCAAGAGAATCTTGTTTCTCATGGTCTGAGAGTCTTTAGGTGCATTTTGGCAAACTCCAAGTGGGCTGTCATGTGCCTTTTACTGAGGAGTGGCTTCCGTCTGGCCACTCTACCATAAAGGCCTGATTGGTGGAGTGCTGCAGAGATGGTTGTCCTTCTGGAAGGTTCTCCCATCTCCACAGAGGAACTCTAGAGCTCTGTCAGAGTGACCATTGGGTTCTTGGTCACCTCCCTGACCAAGGCCCTTCTCCCCCGATTGCTCAGTTTGGCCGGGCGGCCAGCTCTAGGAAGGGTCTTGGTGGTTCCAAACTTCTTCCATTTAAGAATGATGGTGGCCACTGTGTTCTTGGGGACCAATGCTGCAGGAAGTTTTTGGTACCCTTCGCCAGATCTGTGCCTCGACACAATCCTGTCTCTGAGCTTTACGGACAATTCCTTCGACCTCACGGCTTGGTTTTTGCTCTGACATGCATTGTCAACCGTGGGACCTTATATAGACAGGTGTGTGCCTTTCCAAATCCTGTCCAATCAATTGAATTTACCACAGGTGGACTCCAATGAAGATGTAGAAACATCTCAAGGATGATCAATGGAAACAGGATGCACCTGAGCTCAATTTCGAGTCTCATAGCGAAGGGTCTGAATACTTCTGTAAATAAAGGTATTTCTGTTTTGTTATTTTTATAAATTAGCAACATTTTCTAAAAAACTATTTTTGCTTTGTCATTATGGGGTATCGTGTGTAGATTGCTGAGGATGTTTTTTTTTTTTTAATCCATTTTAGAATAAGGCTGTAACATAACAAAATGTGGAAAAAGTCAAGGGGTCTGAATACTTTCTGAAGGCACTGTATATTGTATTTATACTAGGGCTGTATTGTATCAATAAAGATATATTGTATTTATAACAGGGCTGTATTGTATCAATAAAGATATATTGTAGCTGTGTTTCATCCCAGGAAGCTGTTCCCTTCTTTCTGTCCTTGTTCACTTCACTTGTCTCCAACTTCAGCCCAGCACTACCACACCTGATTCCTGTAATCATGGTCCAGACTAAATATCATGATTACCGAATATTTGAATGATTATTTGAAACAGGTGTGTTAGTGCTGGGCTGGAACAAAACCCTGCATTACCCACCCAATATACTGTATCTCCGGCACCATGTAGTGAGAGAGATCCCTATAGGCCAACACTATACATTTAGTTACACAGTAATGAGGGAGATCCCTATAGGCCAACACTATACATCTAGTTACACAGTAGTGAGGGAGATCCCTATAGGACAACACTATACATCTAGTTACACAGTAGTGTGGGAGATCCCTATAGGACAACACTATACATCTAGTTACACAGTAGAAGGCTGGTATTAATGTATATAACACAATAACTCTGTCCCTACATGTCTGTCTTTACCCAGATACTCTTACTAGTGAAACCACACTCTCTAACAACATGAAACCACACTGTGGTAACTTACTAATGAAACCACACTGTGGTAACTTACTAGTGAAACCACACTCTCTAACAACATGAAACCACACTGTGGTAACTTACTATTGAAACCACACTGTGGTAACTTACTAGTGAAACCACACTCTCTAACAACATGAAACCACACTGTGGTAACTTACTAGTGAAACCACACTCTCTAACAACATGAAACCACACTGTGGTAATTTACTAGTGAAACCACACTGTGGTAACTTACTAGTGAAACCACACTCTCTAACAACATGAAACCACACTGTGGTAACTTACTAGTGAAACCACACTCTCTAACAACATGAAACCACACTGTGGTAACTTACTAGTGAAACCACACTCTCTAACAACATGAAACCACACTGTGGTAATTTACTAGTGAAACCACACTGTGGTAATTTACTAGTGAAACCACGCTGTGGTAACTTACTAGTGAAACCACACTCTCTAACAACATGAAACCACACTGTGGTAACTTACTAGTGAAACCACACTCTCTAACAACATGAAACCACACTGTGGTAACTTACTAGTGAAACCACACTCTCTAACAACATGAAACCACACTGTGGTATGTGCAGTCCACAATAATGTTTCTCCTGGTTACAATCACCTCATTGTTTCCCACAATAGGCTGATCCTGTGGAGTAATTTGCTTCTGAGCTCTAACACAGGGAGAGTTTACCACAACGCATTAGATTACAAAACACAAGCGTTTCAATGGGGCATATAATGTTAACACACGGGTGAGCCCATAGAAATAGAATCCAGATATTCAAATCAGTCAAATGTCATGGTGATGACGTGATGTCGAGGTTCACGCCCCCTTGCCAACTCACCAATGACAATACTGCACTTGACAGACGAGGCAGTTCAAAGTCCAAATCTGAGACTAATAATAAGCACAATATAGACTACAGGAAATCTTGTCAATGCTGTTAATGATGTTTTGTGTTGAATTATCGTGCTCATTGATGCATGAACTAACCATTTGTTAGGATACATTTTTCTATCTCTCAGGAACTTATTTTTACAACCCTGGCCCTCTACAGCAGGGTTTCGCAAACTCGGTCCTCGGGATCCCAAAGGTACACATTTTGTTTTTTGCCCTAGCAGTACACAGCTAATTCAAATAATCAACTAATCATCAAGCTTTGATAATTTGAATCAGCTTTGTAGTGTTAGGGCAAAAACCAAAACATGCCCCTTGGGGTCCTGAGGGCCGAGTTTGAGAAATGCTGCTCTACAGTATTTGCTAAGTCACCTATAACTTAGGGCTGGCACAATTACCATATGGTTAAGGATGAAGACCCTCGTGAAAGTAAAATAACCGTCATAACCGTTTAAAAAAAAAAAACTTTTGTGTGGAACAAACAGCTGACTGAAGACGGGAAGGCTGAGCATTCGTGCTGACTGAAGACGGGAAGGCTGAGCATTCGTGCTGACTGAAGACGGGAAGGCTGAGCATTCGTGCTGGCTGAAGACGGGAAGGCTGAGCATTCGTGCAGTTGAGTCCGTTTTGGCCTTAACATGGACTCTTAACAACGTGATGAAACTTTGTTGCTCCTTGTTGAAACAAGCAAACTAGTCTTCGGTTGCCTAGGCACAATGCAGCAGCAGCACATAGAACTAGAATGAATAGAACAGACTTGGAACCTCTAACACTGGAAATTTGACTGGTAAACTCATGGGTACACTCAATAATGTATATGGTAATGTAGAATGTTCATTCAAATGATGTTAACTGATGTGGCTCATGCAATGGAGCGTATTTTTTGTAATGTCAGTTTAGTTGAATCAACAAATCACAGCACATATTTTAGCACCTATCTTTACTTCCTGTTTTGCTCCTATTTGCTCCTATGGGGCTATTTGAACGGTTATTACGGTGACAGCGGTCATTTGGCTGGCCAATTGCCATCATCCAAAATGCCATGACCGTCACAGCCCTACAGTATAACGTGTTAATGTATTGTATTATGTTTGTATGTTTGAGAGTCAGTGATGTGAGATTCCATGTGTGCAGGTGAGAGCCAGTCGGACTGACGGATTGTGTAGACTGAATAATGCTTGGTGCCGTAGGGCCAAATCACATCAGACACTATCCACACACACACACACACACACACACACACACACACACACACACACCACACACACACAGCCTATCAAGTAGTACATTTCAGAGGTGGGTGTTTGCCTCAGAAAGCAGGCTTCAAGAGAAGGCCTAGGGCTAGGCTAATATAACTCCTAATGTGACTGGGGTGTAGGTTACAGTATACTATTACTGATGCTGCCTGAATAATATAAATAAAATGCCATTTTTTCATTCATGGTAACTATGGACTTAAAATACATTATTATTAGTGGCCTCTTGAATAATAATAACTTTTCTATATACACTGAGTGTATACAAAACAGACAACAAAATAAAAAACTCAACAGAGCTATCAAAAGACTAATGCATCTGTCCCTTTACATATGAAATCATATATTAACGAAGAGTTATGATACAGAGATTATAATGGTAATCCAATATGGTTATGAACAGTCAGAGTTAAGGAGAGGAACACCATCCTAATATTGAGTTGCACCACCTTTTGGCCTCAGAACAGCCTCAATTCGTCAGTGCATGGACTCTACAAGGTGTCAAAAGCATTACACAGGGATGCTGGCCCATGTTGACTCCAATGCTTCCCACAGTTGGGTCAAATTGGCTGGATGTCCTTTGGGTGGTGGACCATTCTTGATTCACACAGGAAACTGTTGAGCGTGAAAAACCCAGCAGGGTTGCAGTTCTTGACACACTCAAACCGGTGCGCCTGGCACCTACTACCATACAGTACCCCGTTCAAAGACACTTAAATATTTTGTCTTGCCCATTCACCCTCTGAATGACACACATACAAAATCCATGTCTCAATTGTCTCAAGGCTTAAAAATCATTTTTTAACCTGTCTCCTCCCCTTCATCTACACTGATTGACTGTAAGTCGCTCTGGATAAGAGCGTCTGCTAAATGACTAAAATGTCAAATGTAAATTTAACAAGTGACATCAATAAGGGATCATAGTTTTCACCTGGATTCACCTGGTCAGTCTGTCATGGAAAGAGCAGGTGTTCCTATATAGTATTCCTATTAAATTTTATTCAATGTCATATATTATTCTAGTTATTATTAGCATATTATTATTATAGCTTGTGGTAAGGTAACCACGTGCTTCTGGCAATAAAAACAAGTCTGATATCCATTGGATGGTTTGAACGGCGGGCCTATGAACTATAAACACTCCAATACTGAAGGCAAACATATACCCGCTTCCCCCTCCCTTTGCGCGAGGCTATATGAAGTGTCATCAACCACGCAACTCAATTAGCCGACCATTGATGAACATACAACCGACAGGCTACAGAAAAAAAGACAATTCAGCAAGTAGGAGGAAGAGAGAAAGAGATTGGGATTATTTGTGTATTAGTAGGCATATTGTACTCTTAGACATTTACTGCACTGCTGGAGCTAGGAACAAAAGCATTTCGCTGCCCCTGCTTTAACATCTGCTAATCTGTTTATACATACACGACAAATACACTTTGATTTGATTTGAAAGAGATGCACCCCAGACACTGAAGCTTCTAAAAGGTTGAACATTGGGTCTCCAACACACAAGAACCACCCGCACTGTCCCATATTCTGGCCTGTCAAACTGCTCTCTTAGAACAATAAAACATGCTGTCGTCGCATGTGTTATTCGTTGGTTATTCCTTTTGATGTAGGCTAACCACCGCAGAATAGACCCAGTTTCCCGCCACTTTGTCATCACATGGATTTTATATTCAGATGACTATTTTGTTCTCAATGTTTTTTTAGTGTTTTTTTTTATATAGCCTCATATTTATTTTGACTTCGATAATAATAAATAATAGGCCTATAGGCTAAATATTATAAATGTTATAATAAATGTATAATAATTTATCATAATAAATTATCATATAAATAATAACAGGCCTACATTAAATCAAAATCGTGGTTAAATAAAAAAGTGTGAGAAAATAAATGTGGGATAATAAGCAGTTTATGATATTCAGACACATCACAATAACAAAACGGAGTGGTTACCACTGGCACCTTGTCTAGCCAATTATAGCAAACACGATGGATACAGGTGAGCTTTGCTTGCATTGTGGTGCTTCACTTTTGACAGTTTAGTGACAAGCAATTTCACTCAACTCTCTGAATCAACATACGAACCTGCACACATACACACACAGTAACACACACGCGCGCGCGCACACTAAATAAAATAATATTACTTAAATAATAAAATAATACACCTGCAGGCCTATACTAAAGTAATTCGTCTAATCAATAACAAATACTCCACTTTTGACTGACTGAGAGGTAGATTTTTACTGACGTGAATCAAATAAATCCCCTCTTATATTAATTGTAACATAATGAGAACATATTGTTAAAGTGTAAAGGTATTCTACATTTCAACCTTAGAAATAATACGGCAATACTTTGAAAGGCTTTCTCCAGTGATATTATTAATTTACATCACGTACCATTATAGCGCAGGGAGATGTGCCAACTCTCTCAAAGACCCATTTTACTTTAAAAGTTCTGCTTCCAGAAAAAGTGAGAGAGAGGGTGAGGGAGCGAAGAGGGCGAGAGAGCGCGACTCGGTTTTTTCTTCGATGTTACCGGAAGCAAAAACAAGTCCTTTAAACAAGTCGGCCTGTGGCCCAGAAAACGGTATTTGAAAAAGTTAGTCTTCTCTTCTGCGAGAGAAATGGAAAGGAAAGACAGCGTAGCAGCAGCCTCCCTCCCTACTTCTCGTCGTTATTCTGGGTTCTTCTTTTCACTTGTTAGCACAAGTTGCATCCATCTTCAACGCTCGTCGTCGGCCCAAGAAGTTCGGGAGACGTTTGAGTCCAAGTCCTGCTGCCTTCAACACCGAGCGGTGAAAGAAAGTTCTGCAACAAATCAGTGACGTGAGAGAGACGCCGAACCACCAACAAACGTCTCACAAATAGGCTAAATACTGTGTGGACGGAGATAAGATTGAAAGTAAGTTTTTGTTTATGTATTTTCTCCCCCTTCAAAATAACAGCTCTCTCTGCTCCCGTTTCCAAAATATGTATCCAAACTAACACCAACACCCCTATCTCTTCCTCCACCGTCTCTCTTCTCCCTCTCTCTCACTCTTGATCCACAATCGGAGAGTCCCCTGGTCCCTCGCCTCCTCCTCCTCAAAGCGTACGAGATGAAAGAGACGTCTTCAAAATCATTATTGCATTGCCGAGATACCAGAATGCCTACACTTCAGCAACAAAGACCTGTCGAAAAATCCTCACGTAAAATGCTGACTGCTGAGGCGATAGCCTTAGCCTACGTTCCAATATCAATGCTGATGGTCGGTTTATTCCCCAATATCAGCGACACAAAAGGAGGTTAATGTCCCTTTAAAATTGAATAAGAATGAGGGCAGTTGTATAGCGTTATTAGCGTATGGGCTGGTCAGAGCGATCAGCCGGTCGTGGTCTCGTGGAAGCGTCGAGTTGGTTGAATTATTAATAACGCGAACTGTTCGCAGTCTGTCGCGGGGAGCAAGTGGCCAGGGTAGCAGCTGGGGGTTTAGGAGCATTATGCGGGCTCGGGCTAAATCACGGGCAGCGGGGATTACGGGCTGCCTGTACTGTCTTGCGCTACCGTTACCAGCCGCAGAGGAACGGAGAGAGAAAGCGGGAGATGAGTAAGGGATAGAGGTGTCAGGTGTAGACTAGTGGAATAGTCCTGGTCAGGTCAGGTCAGGTAGTCAGTTCAACTAGGAACTTTACCCATAGTGACATATTCATTAACTGCAGTCGATAGAAACCTATTAACAATGTCTACATTTTTAAAATGACGTCTTTATAGGTCATCTGGGTCAGCTAAAGTTTCCAAAGTGACTAGAGTGCACGTCCTTTGGCAGTGCCACAAACTTGGTGAGGTGAGGCAGCGCGCGCTAACTTTGCTCTGAGGCCTCCCAGATATTCTCATAAAAACGTCCCAAAGTTCAGAGCCTATAGAAAATGATATTTAATATGCATGGATCATGGATGCAATAGCAATTGAATTTGGAATATCCTACACTGGAACATCCAAAAAAAGGTTCTGGATAGAACCAAAAAGAGTTCTATGCTTACTTCATAAATGTTACCCTTAAGGTTCTAGAACCGAAATTGGTTCTATATGGAACCAATTTTGGTTCAATGAAGAAGAACCCCTGGGGTTCTGATCAAAGAACCCTACAAAATGGTTCTATATAGAACCTTTAGGGGTGCCATATGAAGCAAGCAATATAAACCTTTTTGTATCACAGACAAAAAGTTGACCTTGAAGACACAAGCTGAGGAAAGTTTAGGCCATCCACCTAAGCTTATTTAGCTAACAGGTGCAGCACAATTGATGTTTTTTTTTTTTTTTTTTGTCATTTAGCAGACGCTCTTATCCAGAGCGACTTACAGGAGCAATTAGGGTTAAGTGCCTTGCTCAAGGGCACATCGACAGATTTTTCACCTAGTCGGCTCTGGGATTAGAACCAGCGACCTTTCGGTTACTGGCACAACGCTCTTAACCACTAAGCTACCTGCCGCCCCGATGTGACATTACTGAATTCAGGAATGGAATTTAACCCATGCAGTTGGGTTTTTTGTTCTCTGTCTGTCCTGCATGGCTATACTTTTCGGGAGTTCGTGCAGTTTTCTAAAATGTATATAGGACTGATATGCCGCTCATTTGCAGCCATAATCACATTTGCAACGCAGGTTGAAGACACAAACACACCACATATAGGCCTACACACATGCGTAAAATAAAAATAAAAACCTGCTAAATAGGCTATTTATGTACTTTTGATAAATAACGATAATCCTTTTTAAAGATAAATGTTCACTGCTTATGTTATTATTTTTAGCTAGTCAACCAGACATGCCACATATAGCCTAGGCCTAAGAAATACAACCATTAACATGGGTGGGGGCCAACACATGTATGTGTTATTGATAGGCTACATATATCTTTATATTTTTAGGTCTTATTTTTGGTTTGTTTAAGAGTAAAGATAAGTATCTGGCCTAAAATCTGAAGCTATTCAATCAGACACGCAATGACATTCCTGCAGCACTTCACATCAGGAGTAACATAACGGCGTGATTAATTATTGAATATTGACCTCCCAACGCATTTGGCCTCATCTATTATTAATTCCTTGAATTATGATTTAAGTTATTATTTAAACCTAATTTAGATTATTCCATTTAACACGAGAGGGTTAAAAGGCGTGGGGGGGGGGGGGGGGGGGAGCAAGTCTGTCAAGAACGCGACAAAGCATTAGTTTATGCTCTGCTTTTGAATATAACAAATAGACTGCAGTGTGTTGAGGAGTGTAGACTAGAGACCAAACACAGACAGAGTTGAACCTAATCCTCGCACAGTTAGGCTAGTTTTTTCTCTTAACTCATTTTAACAAACAAAACAAAAACATTGTCTTAAATATCTCAATTATGTCTGTATCTTTAGCAACATTATTTTGCCATGGTAATATTGATTTTCGCAGGCCTTAGACAAATATTGTCTCTGAAGGAATCAAAATAGAATAAATAGAGATTCCAAATTCCAATCGTTTCTCTTTTATCGTCTGTGGTAGGTCATTTCACCGAGAGAACATAGCTTATGAGCCCTGCTTACCACGGTTGAACAAATATTAAACAATAAGTAGGCTAATAAATACAACTTTGATCACTAAATAGCCTGCAGGGTAGGCTACTATGATGATGATATTGACTATAGGATCTTAGTTGTGAAGATGAGATGACCCATTGTTTATAAATCAGACCTATGTGAAAACGTCACTTAGTTAACTGTGAATTGCACTTGTCTATCAGCTATAGCCTATATTTCAGCATTGTAAAACGTTTTCGGAATAACTATACACAATTTTCGTTTCAAAATATGTTATGTCCATTTAATTATCTAGGGCAAGTCCTTATCAATTAATAGATAATGTTCTTTTATAACAAATGATGTGCGTACTTCCCAAAGCCTACAATAAGGGCATTCGATTATTTTAGTAATTCATTTTCAATGCATTGGTTTTTCAAAAACATTATTTTTCTCTTATTTCCATCGTCAACTGGCACATGGTGTTTTATAAGTTATTTCAGTCTTTTTGAACATTCTTTACAGAATTTCTGACATCATATTATATTTCACATGCAGTTGCTTATTGAGAAGCTGTCGCTTCGTTGACACAGTAACTTTTATATACTCCATTGTTACAAATAATTCTTCATGGTCACGATATCAATTTAGCATAACCAGTTTCCATTTAACCCTCTAGAAACCGGTTTCACATCATATTTTGCATATAGGAAACAAATTATTAATGTTACACATTTCAGAAGAACAATGACAAATATAAAAACGAAAAATGACTTTTGTTCAACAAATATTTAAAGGTTAAGGCTTGAGGAGCGGAATTTACCTCTAAAGCAATCGAAATATGTGATGTGTGTTATCATTGATAATTCTTCTGGTCTTTTTTTTTAAACACCTAGCTAATCTTTTCTATTCTTTGTAAACATTTAATAAATAAAAATGACCATAAATATGCACAACTATAGGTATAACAAAACTGTTCAGAATAAAATAATTTCATAGTAAAAAAAAAATGGCAATCAATTCGTACAATATTCCATCTGAAAGCTAAACACTGTTCAAAATAATATTGTCAAAAAATATACATGACATTAAGCCTAGACGAACGAAGAAAAACGAATAATGATGGGCTATATCCAAAAATGTTCAGTATGAGGGATAAATGAATGCAAGAACTTGGACCAATAGGACCGGATATGCCTGCAGTATAAATATATAAATGCATATAAAATAGGAAGTTATTATGGTGGTAAATTCTGCAGTGCTTTGTGCACGAGGGCACTGCAATGCGTCGGACTCTTGTCGCATAGCCTATAGATTTGAAAATAAATACTAAACCTCTGTCAAATATACTACTTTCAATGACACACGTTGTGAAAATGTTTCACAAAAATATGACAACTGACAGATTCATTATTAATAGCCTGTGTTGCAATATTTTAAAAGTGGCCTAGGCTTGTTGATGCATTGCATGCACGCGAAGCTGGCTGTCCTATATTCACAACTCACTAGTGTGGCGGGCATTAAACTGCCCTCAAAATGGTATTTTCATGATTTGACAATAGAATCAATAAATATAATATAATGTATTCTAATCTAGGCATAATATAATCTATTTCTGCAATATGAAGTCTCCATGCACCCCTCCAGTTTCACCCCTGTTCTGTGGTTATAGCTGTAGGTCCGTAACCTTTGTCTTATAATAATCATAATCATTCCCTATTTTTATGGATATGGAATTAATAGTCTTTACTTTAAACTTGGTAGCAGAAAACTATTTGTTTATAAGAACAATGAAATAATGTTTTTAAGATGTTGGGATAAAGTCATAAATAAATAAATTGGGATTTGCTTGATTTAATTTATCAAACGCAATAGGCCTAGCCAAGAAGAGAAAAGAAAACAGTGAGACTGTAAGCCTTCAATGCTGGGAAAAACAGTTTCAAATAGTTTGTTTTCACTTGGACAGAGACAACATGGAGCAAAACCATTCTCTTCAAAAAAGATCGAAATAATACTATGTTCCAGGGAGTTAAAAAAACAAACAGTTGAACTTTTGTTGGCGTGCGGGCTCAGTAGGGCATAATTGTCTCCACACAGCACGAGCAAAGGGAAGCCTAACGCGAGCCCTCTACGGTCTCTACGCGTCAATTAGAGGAAGCTTTGGACTAATGAAAGGTAATTAAGGGTTAGCGGTGCACAGCGGTTACCGCAGCCCCCATTACGACCTCTCTCGCGACCACATTGTTTTAAGAGCAGCCATTATGTGGGCTATGAGTTCTTAAAAACCTCACTGTCTGGAAGCTCGAGTGACGGCGGTATAAGGAACGATCAGAGAGGAAAGTTCAGCCTGGACCCTCTTTCAACTTTTCTAGCTCTTTTTCGATAAGACAAATGAGTTATGGAATAAACAGTTATGGGATAGGTGGCCTATAGTTATGAAAAAATAAGGCACAACATGTTAGGCCTGTCCAGTTATTGCAGCATAGAGGGCAATTGTCAATGTTGAGAAATACATATTTCTATCACCTTTCCTAAACCATGTGGATGTATTCATTAAGGAATGACATATTCCCTCACATCAGGGACTGGCTCACCACTTTGCTCATCATATCATTTAGTAGGTGAGCAGTGGAACAATATAGATCCACACTAATCTCATCCAGGTGTCCACACTGAGACTCAGCCCTCAAACTGGGCCTTCAGTCAGGACATCTTCTAGAGTGAATTATTAACATGAACTTCACATCGATCGAACAACTAAGAGCAAACGCAAAAACACACAGAAGACCAAACGGATATGATGAGATATGATGACTGTAAATGTGGCCTTGACACAAGGTCTCCGATGTACAGTATCCCACCCTGGCATTACATATCCATACAGACAAAATCATGGTAGCAGGCCTATTTCACAATTCGCTAAAGCAATCAAATCAAGATAAAGACAAGCGTTCAGCCTTCAACATAAAAACCCCAAACCGAATCTGATCTGCCTAGTAGGCCTATACTGTGTGTTCCTCCTCTATTTGGACTGGCCAACAGAGCTGTGAGAAGGGAGAAGTGCCATATCCCACACAAGGTCTACGTCCCAAATGCCACCCTATCCCCCATAGGGCAGTGGTCAAAAGTAGTGCACTATACAGGGTTTAGGGTGCCATTTGGGGCATACACAAGGCCCTGGAACACACAAGGCCCTGGAACACACAAGGGCCTATTTGTCTGCAGGCAGAGAGGGAGAGGGGTTTATTCTAGCATTGCATTGCGACTGACTGAGTGTTGTCTAGCATTACAAATCTCACTCTCTGGCTGGATGGAGTTTGGACGGCTTTTCTGGCCATTTCTCCTTTTCTCTGTCTGCATCCCATTTACAGTCTGACAGTAAGAGTAACAGAAAAGAGAGGGAGGGAGAGAGGGGGAAGGAGAGAGAAAGCAAGAGAAGAGAGAGAGAGAGAGAGAGAGAGAGTGAGTGAGAGAGAGAGAGAGAAAAAACCAAAAGTGAAACAGAGGCACTACTGGCCAACCGAGGGTGAGGGTGAGGAATGCTAGCTGCCTCCTGGCTGGCTGACCAACAAGCTTTAACAGTCTCTTTACATGTTGTTCCAAACGTCTCATTTCGAAGTGTTTAAGGTTAAGGTTAGGCATTAACTCCAAAATCTTAAGGTTAGGCATTAACTCAGAACGGTTAAGGTAATGGTTAAGGTTTGGGATAGGCTTAAAACAAAATCAACAACTTTCTATTGCTGGATTCGAACATACAACCTTTGGCACCAGAGGCTGATGCTTACGCTCATCCACATCGCCTTAGCAAAACCTAAACCTACTTGAAGGTAACAGCGCTCACTGTTGCCCCTAGTGGCCGTTTCCCACATAATCTCCCGACGTCAAATACTGATTTGTATAATAATAATAATAATAATAATATGCCATTTAGCAGACGCTTTTATCCAAAGCGACTTACAGTCATGCGTGCATACATTTTTTGTGTGGTCCCGGGGATCGAACCCACTACCTTGGCGTTACAAGCGCCGTGCTCTACCAGCTGAGCTACAGAGGACCACATGTATCACGGGTGACCAGGCTGGGCTGACACAGTTAGGTATGGAGGGTATAAAGTATATCCACATCACTGTGAGACTCAATACCATGTGGCTGGTGGATTGAATTTGAAACTCCACTAAACCCAATACACAACTAATACTCAAAGGCAAAAAGTGAGTTGTGTTCCTGGTTACTAGACTTCTGGTTACAGTACCAGGAGTTGAAAATGGAACACTACCCTGGTAAATGACAGGCCTGTCCAGGCTAGTGCAGTCTGGTTGGACCGGTGCTTATCACCTACTGCCATGGGCAGCTCTGTGAACCTGATAAGATACTCGGAGACGCAGGCTGGCACGCAAACACACACACACACACACACATATACACACACACACACACACACACACACACACACACACACACAGACAAATGATAGCCATGCACACACACCACTTAAGGTACATAAAAACATTCATACACTGAAATACAACCACAAGATACACTCATGCACAGACACCTGCCCATGAAATGGAGCAACCGAGCCATCGACAGTGGCAGTGTGTACCTCAGGAGGCTTTCTAAGTAAATATTCCCTGTTTGCAAACGTGACACAGGGCAGAGAAACCAGTAATTACCCCTCTAAGTCCACATGTTGGTCAAAGGAGGAGACGGCACACACAAACTGTCTTAGGTGCAGCATTGAGAAAACAAGCAAATGAACTAAGCAGTGGGCCGGGTCAGTTAGAGTTAGCTTCAACTACTATTAGCCAACACAGTTGTTATTTGTAAAGAGGGCCGGTGCAGTGGAGGGTCTACAGTGTGTGTGTGTGTGTGTGTGTATTAAAGAGTGTGTGTCTGTCAGTGTGTGGTGTGTTCGGGGGGTGCTCTGCTCCCCCAGGAGAGAAAGAGTGGACTCCTAATCTGTTTTCCTGGCTCTTCTTTAAAGGGAGAGCAAGACACTAGAGACTCTCTCTGATCTGCTGCCCCATCCCTCGCTTTCTCTCTCTTTCTCTCCTCCATCTCCCCGTCCTTCTCTCGCTCCCATCATCTGTCTCTTGCTCCCTTTTGCTTTTACCCCTATTTTTCGTCCCTGTGTCTGTCCCCCCATGTCCCTTCCCTCCCTCCATCTCATCTGCTGTTTTGGCCAGTGTGTGTGTGTGTGTGTGTGTATTCTTTTCATTCTGACAGCCCCTCTCCTCTCCTGATGCAGTAGCTATAGCTATATAACTCTGACGTCATCATCACATCACTCACTTTTGATTAGTTTTCCTTCCAATCTGTTTGCTATTATAACAGAATGCATGTATGTACTGTGTAAAGCCATAGGCTGTCATAGTGCTTAGTCTTGTGTAACCAGACAAGTGTGTCTCTGAATATTGCATACACTCAGCTGTGACCAAGATTATAATGCTTTACATTGTGGTGGTAACTAACTCACCCCATCCACTATCAATGTGTAGCTAGAATTAGCGGCCACCTGGTAGATTTAGTAATGTTGAGTAAAAAAAAAATATATTTGTAAAAATTTATGATGGCACTTATTTAGCTGTTTAGATGACTCACTTACATTGACATTTTAGTCATTTAGCAGATGCTCTTATCCAGAGTGACTTACAGTTAGTGCATTCATCTTAAGATAGCTAGGTTGGACAACCACATATCTCAGCCATAGTATGTACACTTTTCCTCAATAAACTAGCTATCAGCAAAGTCAGAGATGGGGGGGGGAGTCATGTGTAAGTGTTGGTTCAGGAAATATTAATATCATTTTTATTCGAGGTGAGGAGGGGGATTATTTAAGATACTGTGTGTGGAAGTTGAAATGATCTCGCCCCAAAATGGACGCCGCCCGTCATTCGATGGCCACCATTTTGTTGCCTCCAGTCTGTTTTCGGCACTTCTCGTGTATAGCTTTTTGATAAAAAATATTTTGGATGAAACTACTCGGTCTCTGTGTCTCACTCCTTAGATGACTGGTTGTCTACTTATTGGTTACGGTTTGTGTATTTTGAACTCTTCGACCAACGAGAACCAGGAGTTTGACTGACGTTGCCCTCCCTCTCTCTGTTTCCAGGGGCTTCCTGTCTGTGACCGGGGGAGACATGGGCGCTGGCCATCACCTTTACTGACTCTACTGGGAGAGAGAGAGAGAGAGCGAGAGGGAGGGGGGGAGAGAGATAGGGAGAGAACATTAGAAAAAGGAAAAAAGAGAGAGAGAGAAAGATGGAGGCAGGAATCTGCCAGGATTTCTGATCCTGCCTGGGCAGAACTCGGCTGTGATCATAACATTAATATTCATGAACTCGGCCCCTCCCATCCCAACTCAGACCCCCTCCCCCCACCCTTTCTCCCCCACCACCCTTTCTCCCCCTCACCCCACTCCCTCTCTCCCTCCATTGGGTGGCAACACTTGGTAGTGCCACATGGTGAGACAGCTGTTGCAGGCCAACATGGGCATCTGTGCCCACTACAGAGAGAGAGTTCAGGCGAGGAAGGAGGGAGGGGTGGGGTGGCATCAGTTGGGCCAGGGCAGGGCAGGGAGAGAGAGAGGCCATCAGTGGGCCAGGGCAGGGCAGGGAGAGAGAGAGGCCATCAGTGGGCCAGGACACTGAGGGCAGGGCAGGGAGAAAGGGAGACGACCCTGATGCAACCTGAGGCCTGGACTGAAGGAGAGATAAGGGAGAGAGGGGTATAATCACCCAACCCCAGCTGTGGGTAAAAAGTAGAGAGATGGAAAGAGAGACAGGGAGAAAGAGAGAGAAAGAGACAGGGAAAAAGAGACTGTGAGAAAGAGGGAGAGAGAGGGCATCCCAAGCATCCCATGCCAGCTTGTTATGGGTGAAACGTAGCACCTGTCCTTTAAGAGCAGAGCATTAGCATGATAAAACCATTCATACTCCCAGTTCCATGTGAAGTGTTAAGAGTTCTCTCAATACATACACTAACAACCCATCCATTCTCTCTCGCTCACTCTCTTTCTAGCGCTCCCTCTCTCTCTCTCTCCCCCTCTCTCTTCATCCCTCTTTCTCTAACACCCAACATCCCCCTATCCCTCCCTCCCTGATATCTACAGAGGGCATGGGACCATTCCCAGGGTGATTATCCCATGCCAGGTGCCCTCTCCTCCCCCTCTCTTTTCCTCACTCCCTCAGCCCCACCACACACCCTTGCCATTTCCCTCTCTCCCCCGAGCGCCAGCAGTACCCCCCCAGTGGTGGTGCCAACGTGGGCAGCCTCTGCCTTGGCGGTTCCCGGGCCTTCTGGTGCCCCAGATAGGCTGTGTGTGTGTGTGCATTTTGGTGAGTGTGTGTGTGTGTGTGAGTGTGTGTATGTGTGTGTGTGCACAATGGGCCAGCTCTATGTGGGCATCGCCAAGCCTTTAAACTGTGTCAATGCTCCAGATGCTGAGAGAGACTGGGATTAGAACAGGCGGGCGGGCATCCGTGTGGACACACACACCAACATTAACATTGTATTAGAATCCCCATTAGCTGTTACGAAAGCAGCAGCTATTCTTCCTGGGATCTACACAAAACATGAAACATGACATAATACAGAACATTAATAGACCAGAACAGCTCAAGAACAGAACTACATACATTGAAAATAAGTAAGCATGCTTTCATACATTTATGCCTAATCATGTGATTCATAACGTTACTGAATGCAAGTGTAACACACGAAAACTAAAATGCAATAACAAGGAGGTGCATTGCAAATAGGCTGACACTTTTTGCTAAATTCCCCTGACGTGAATATAGCAACCTTGTTTCGATAAAATTCCCCTGATGTGAATAAAGCTACCTTGTTTCTATAGTTACCGCCCGTAATGGGTATGCTGGGGTAAAGTGTAGACTTTTTACAGTTACCACCTGCAATGGGTTTCCTGGGGTAACATGTAATCTCTTACATTTGTTGGCCTTTTGTTACAGATACCACCCGCTATGGAATTCATTAGGTACAATGCAACATTCATGAAATAACCAGGCCTTGAATCTTGAGCCTTGTTACAGTCTATCGCCCTTAACGGATTAGCTGAGATAGTGTAACGCGTTACAGTCTACCGCCCATGAAGGGTTAGCTTAGGTATAGTGTAACGGGTTGCAGTCTACCGCTCATAAAGGGTTAGCTTAGGTATAGTGTAACGGGTTGCAGTCTACCACCCTTAAAGGGTTAGCTGAGGTATAGTGTAACGGGTTGCAGTCTACCACCCATAAAGGGTTAGCTGAGGTATAGTGTAACGGGTTGCAGTCTACCACCCATAAAGGGTTAGCTGAGGTATAGTGTAACGGGTTGCAGTCTACCACCCATAAAGGGTTAGCTGAGGTATAGTGTAACGGGTTGCAGGTTACAACCCATAAAGGGTTAGTTGAGGTATAGTGTAACGGGTTGCAGTCTACCACCCATGAAGGGTTATCTGAGGTATAGTGTAACGGGTTGCAGTCTACCACCCATAAAGGGTTAGCTGAGGTATTGTGCTAGGCTTTGGACCTGCTGAACAAGGTTCTCGTGAACCAGATGGAGTTGTTACGCTCCTGCTAATATAAACTGAACCAGAATCAGATGGGGGTTTCACTGAAGGTCCTTGGCTCCCGCTGAGGCTTTCACCTCAGTCACTGTGATCAGAGTTAACAGACGTGAATGCAGCAACCTTGAATCGTGTGGAGTTTCCTCCCTCTCAAGTTTCAACTGAATGGTTTCCACCTCAGCAGCTTGTCTTACATTTCCACCTCCATTCCGCTACACCACATTCACACCCAGCAGTGTCCACCAGTCACTAGTGATGGGGGGGGGGGGGAAATGGATACAGTTCCATATCAGGATATCATTCTTTGACAATATTTCGTATCATTTGGACAATTATTATTTTGCCACTAGTTGGCTGTACCTGCACCAAAACGCCACTATTTTTCCTTCATAGCTTGTTCTCCATCTTCTCTTCAAATAGGGAGACAATTGTTTTCAGCACCTTTATTTCCATGACTGATCAAAACTCGTTTTCTCATGGCTCTCTCCTGTCCCTCTGCAGCAGACATACAGTGGGGAAAAAAAGTATTTAGTCAGCCACCAATTGTGCAAGTTCTCCCACTTAAAAAGATGAGAGAGGCCTGTCATTTTCATCATAGGTACACGTCAACTATGACAGACAAATTTAGATTTTTTTTTCCAGAAAATCACATTGTAGGATTTTTAATGAATTTATTTGCAAATTATGGTGGAAAATAAGTATTTGGTCACCTACAAACAAGCAAGATTTCTGGCTCTCACAGACCTGTAACTTCTTCTTTAAGAGGCTCCTCTGTCCTCCACTCGTTACCTGTATTAATGGCACCTGTTTGAACTTGTTATCAGTATAAAAGACACCTGTCCACAACCTCAAACAGTCACACTCCAAACTCCACTATGGTCAAGACCAAAGAGCTGTCAAAGGACACCAGAAACAAAATTGTAGACCTGCACCAGGCTGGGAAGACTGAATCTGCAATAGGTAAGCAGCTTGGTTTGAAGAAATCAACTGTGGGAGCAATTATTAGGAAATGGAAGACATACAAGACCACTGATAATCTCCCTCGATCTGGGGCTCCACGCAAGATCTCACCCCGTGGGGTCAAAATGATCACAAGAACGGTGAGCAAAAATCCCAGAACCACACGGGGGGACCTAGTGAATGACCTGCAGAGAGCTGGGACCAAAGTAACAAAGCCTACCATCAGTAACACACTACTCCGCCAGGGACTCAAATCCTGCATTGCCAGACGTGTCCCCCTGCTTAAGCCAGTACATGTCCAGGCCCGTCTGAAGTTTGCTAGAGTGCATTTGGATGATCCAGAAGAGGATTGGGAGAATGTCATATGGTCAGATGAAACCAAAATATAACTTTTTGGTAAAAACTCAACTCATCGTGTTTGGAGGACAAAGAATGCTGAGTTGCATCCAAAGAACACCATACCTACTGTGAAGCATGGGGGTGGAAACTTCATGCTTTGGGGCTGTTTTTCTGCAAAGGGACCAGGACGACTGATCCGTGTACAGGAAAGAATGAATGGGGCCATGTATCGTGAGATTTTGAGTGAAAACCTCCTTCCATCAGCAAGGGCATTGAAGATGAAACGTGGCTGGGTCTTTTAGCATGACAATGATCCCAAACACACCTCCCGGGCAACGAAGGAGTGGCTTCGTAAGAAGCATTTCAAGGTCCTGGAGTGGCCTAGCCAGTCTCCAGATCTCAACCCCATAGAAAATCTTTGGAGGGAGTTGAAAGTCCGTGTTGCCCAGCGACAGCCCCAAAACATCACTGCTCTAGAGGAGATCTGCATGGAGGAATGGGCCAAAATACCAGCAACAGTGTGTGAAAACCTTGTGAAGACTTACAGAAAACGTTTGACCTGTGTCATTGCCAACAAAGGGTATATAACAAAGTATTGAGAAACTTTTGTTATTGACCAAATACTTATTTTCCACCATAATTTGCAAATAAATTCATAAAAAATCCTACAAGGTGATTTTCTGGATTTTTTTTCCACATTTTGTCTGTCATAGTTGACATGTACCTATGATGAAAATTACAGGCCTCTCTCATCTTTTTAAGTGGGAGAACTTGCACAATTGGTGGCTGACTAAATACTTTTTTCCCCCACTGTATGGTGAGCAATATGTTGGGAACATCGAATCGCAATAAAATTACAGTATCGAATCGCAATACATATAGAATTGTGACAATTGTATTGTGACAAAAGTATGGTGATAATATCGTATCGTGAGGTCCCTGGTAATTCCCAGCCCTACCATTCACACACATACCAGTACATAGGTATCAACTCAAGAACAGGACTACATACATTTAAAATAAGAATACACAATTTATACAATTAAGCCTAACATTCAATACATCAATAATACTTTGCTTTACTGAGGAAGGCCCTGATATCCTAATGTCACTGCACCAATGTTCCTCACATCACACATGTGCTAAACATGTAATGCACACACATTCATCCATGAAAGTAAGTTATTGCTACCATTTATGTTAGTATTATAACTGCTGTACAATATCACTGCGCTTGCTAAAGCATTTCTATTGTACTTTGCACAAATGAGTTAGTTACTTAGCAATATAGAGAACATTTATCATTTGAATATAGTGGTTTGAATATATGACTTTGGCAATGGCGTCACATGGTGTATTGATGCCAAAGCAGCACCTTTGAAAGTGGATTTGGATTACACAGAGAGACAGAGGGAGAGACCTTGGAGACCTGACATACACACACCCGTGTCCACACACTGGCCCTTTAGCTGGGTGCCAATACCCCGCGGGCATGGAGAGATTGGAGACAAACAGGCTTTTACATTCAGCCACATACAGTGCCTTCAGAAAGTATTCACACCTCTTGACTTTTTCCACATTTTGTTGTGTTACAGCCTGAATTTAGAATGGATTCAATTGAGATTGTGTGTCACTGGCCTACACACTATACCCCCATAATGCCATTATGCCAAAGTGGAATTATGTTTTTTAAATGTTTAACAAATTAATACAAAATGAAAAGCTGAAAGGTCTTGAGTCAATAACTATTCGACCCCTTTGTTATGGCAGGCATAAATAAGTTCAGGGGTTAAAATGTGCTTAACAATCACATAATAAGCTGCATGGACTCAATAATAGTGTTTAACATGATTTTTGAATGACTACCTCATTTCTGTACCTCACACATACAATTGTCTGTAAGGTCCCTCAGTCAAGTGGTGAATTTCAAACACAGATTCAACCACAAAGACCAGGAAGGTTTTCCAATGCCTCGCAAAGACGGGCACCTATTGGTAGATGGGGAAGAAAAAAAAAAGCAGACATTGAATATCCCTTTGAGTATGGTGAAGTTATTAATGACACTTTGGATGGTGTATCAATACACCCAGTCACTACAAAGATACAGGTGTCCTTCCTAACTCAGTTGCCGGAGAAGAAGGAAACTGCTCAGGGATTTCACCATGAGGCCAATGGTGACTTTAAAACAGTTACAGAGTTTAATGGATATGATAGGAGAAAATCCACATTACTAACCTAAATGACAAGAGCAAAAATAAGGAAGCCTGTACAGAATAAAAAATATTCCAAAACATGTATCCTGTTTGCAATAAGGCACTAAAGTAAAACTGCCAAAAATGTGGCAAAGAAATGAGCTTTATGTCCTTAATACAAAGTGTTATGTTTGGGGCAAATCCAACACAACACATCACTGAGTACCACTCTTTATATTTTCAAGCGTGGCGGTGGCTGCATCATGTTATGGGTATGCTTGTCATTGGCAAGGACTAGGGAGTTTTTTAGATTGAAAATAAATGGAATAGAGCTAAGCACAGGCAAAATCCTAGAGGAAAACCTGGTTCAGTATGCTTTCCAACAGACACTGGGAGGCAAATTCACCTTTCAGCAGGACAATAACCACATTTCTAAAAACATGTTTTCACTTTGTCATTCTGGGGTATTGTGTGTAGATGGATGAGAAAAAATATAAATTGAATCCATTTTGAATTCAGGCTGTAACAACAAAATGTGGAATAAGTCAAGGGGTATGAATACTTTCTGAAGGCACTGTATGTATACACAGTGATGAGCAGTCGCGCGCAAACACACACACACACACACACACTGGGTATACATATGCAGATACAGTACTAACTCATTCCACTGGGCATTCTTTGTGACATCATTCTGCCAGGACTCAGAGGATGGTGCTGAACTGTTCTGAAACCGTTGAAGAGCCACATCAGTATTATGGAGGAAAGATGGTGATGACACCAAGACTGTAAATAAGGGTGGCATGTGCGCTTGCTGAAATTAGCTAAGGCTGTATACTACACTGCTCAAAAAAATAAAGGGAACACTTAAACAACACAATGTAACTCCAAGTCAATCACACTTCTGTGAAATCAAACTGTCCACTTAGGAAGCAACACTGATTGACAATACATTTCACATGCTGTTGTGCAAATGGAATAGACAACAGGTGGAAATTATAGGCAATTAGCAAGACACCCCCAATAAAGGACTGGTTTGCAGGTGGTGACCACAGACCACTTCTCAGTTCCTATGCTTCCTGGCTGATGTTTTGGTCACTTTTGAATGCTGGCGGTGCTTTCACTCTAGTGGTAGCATGAGACGGAGTCTACAACCCACACAAGTGGCTCAGGTAGTGCAGCTCATCCAGGATGGCACATCAATGCGAGCTGTGGCAAGAAGGTTTGCTGTGTCTGTCAGCGTAGTGTCCAGAGCATGGAGGCGCTACCAGGAGACAGGCCAGTACATCAGGAGACGTGGAGGAGGCCGTAGGAGGGCAACAACCCAGCAGCAGGACTGCTACCTCCGCCTTTGTGCAAGGAGGAGCAGGAGGAGCACTGCCAGAGCCCTGCAAAATGACCTCCAGCAGGCCACAAATGTGCATGTGTCTGCTCAAACGGTCAGAAACAGACTCCATGAGGGTGGTATGAGGGCCCGACGTCCACAGGTGGGGGTTGTGCTTACAGCCCAACACCGTGCAGGACGTTTGGCATTTGCCAGAGAACACCAAGATTGGCAAATTCGCCACTGGCACCCTGTGCTCTTCACAGATGAAAGCAGGTTCACACTGAGCACGTGACAGACGTGACAGTCTGGAGACGCCGTGGAGAACGTTCTGCTGCCTGCAACATCCTCCAGCATGACCGGTTTGGCGGTGGGTCAGTCATGGTGTGGGGTGGCATTTCTTTGGGGGGCCGCACAGCCCTCCATGTGCTCGCCAGAGGTAGCCTGACTGCCATTAGGTCCCGAGATGAGATCCTCAGACCCCTTGTGAGACCATATGCTGGTGCGGTTGGCCCTGGGTTCCTCCTAATGCAAGACAATGCTAGACCTCATGTGGCTGGAGTGTGTCAGCAGTTCCTGCAAGAGGAAGGCATTGAAGCTATGGACTGGCCCGCCCGTTCCCCAGACCTGAATCCAATTGAGCACATCTGGGACATCATGTCTCGCTCCATCCACCAACGGCACGTTGCACCACAGACTGTCCAGGAGTTGGCAGATGCTTTAGTCCAGGTCTGGGAGGAGATCCCTCAGGAGACCATCCGCCACCTCATCAGGAGCATGCCCAGGCGTTGTAGGGAGGTCATACAGGCACGTGGAGGCCACACACACACTACTGAGCCTCATTTTGACTTGTTTTAAGGACATTACATCAAAGTTGGATCAGCCTGTAGTGTGGTTTTCCACTTTAATTTTGAGGGTGACTCCAAATCCAGACCTCCATGGGTTGATAAATTTGATTTCCATTGATAATTTTTGTGTGATTTTGTTGTCAGCACATTCAACTATGTAAATAAAAAAGTATTTAATAAGATTATTTCATTCATTCAGATCTAGGATGTGTTATTTTAGTGTTCCCTTTATTTTTTTGAGCAGTGTATATACAACATCTACAGTCAAATTAATTCAAGTGAGTGAGTGGAGATGTTAACAAGGGCCTCTCTCTCTCTCTCTCTGTATGTGTGTGTGTGTGTGTGTCCTCCTGTCTGTCACTGAGCAGTAGTTAGTTCTAGTAGTACCAGTCAGTTCTGGAGTGTTAGCCTTAGCAGGAGCCCTCCTATCTGCCTAGCCAACACACACTGACTGAGCAGTAGTTAGTAGCTAGTTCTAGTACTACCAGTCAGCTGTGGAGTGTTAGCCCTCCTATCTGTCTACACACACACACACAGTCTTGTACAGACAGCTAACCTTGTGGGGACGCACAATTCAGTCCCATTCAAAATCCTATTTTCCCTAACCAGTGCTCTTACCCTTACCCTAACCTTAACCCCTAACCCTAAACTTAACCCAAAAACCTAATCTTAACCCTAACCCTAAAACTAACCCTAGCTCTTAACCCTTAAAGTAATTCTAACCCTAACACTAATTCTAACCTTAACCCTAAACCCCCTAGAAAAAGCATTTGACCTCGTGGGGACCAACAAAAAGTCCCCAAATCTTTGTTCGTTTACTATTCTTGTAGTAATAGTTAAACACGTCCACACACACACACACACACACACACACACACACACACACACACACACACACACACACACACACACACACACACACACACACACACACACACACACACACACACACTCACTCACCCACTCATTCAGTGAGCAGTAGTTAGTTCTAGTAGTACCAGTCAGTTCTGGAGTGTTAGCCTTAGCAGGAGCCCTCCTATCAGCCTTGGTTGGCACCAAGCCCTAATTTAGGGAATTAAAAAGCACTAGACAGGCCCTTTGTGCCACTGCGCGCCCACTTTAATCTCCCCACGCCTCAGCGGACACCCACAGCACGCGCACACACAAACACACACACACACACAGCGTCAGGAGTGGGCACGGTGCCCATATGACCCTGGGCAATATGGAAATGTCCACCAAAACCCCTAACTAAGCGCCCAGGCTGCCTCTGGTAGAATCAGTACACAGTGGGAACACACTCTAATACCGTCCCCCCACTGCACTGAAGCACAGAGATACACACCGCACTGCACACACACACACACAGCATGAAGATGCTTCCACATGCAATTAAATGTATGCATAGTTGTATTCATAGACAGACAGAGCGAGAGAGAGAGAGAGAGAGAGAGAGAGAGAGAGAGAGAGACAGACGGACAGACACACACATGCATTCTTTCATTGTCTTTCTCCATCAAACACACACACACTTGTCAGAAGTTTCTCTTTGAAGTGTAGGTAAGTGTAACTGCAGCGTCGACGAGGCCAATTTCTCATGAGGTCATCCATCACCTCTAATGAAACTGGCAGAGCCTGACTGTCTCGTTGTGTGTGTGTGTGTGTGTGTGTGTGTGTGTGTGTGTGTGTGTGTGTGTCTCCCTGGGCAGATCCACTGGCGCCTTGCTAACCCAGGGAGGAGAAATGGACTGATTTAATTACAGATGAAACACACACACAGGCTGGCTATCACAGATTTTTTCACACAGACACAGTCAAAGAGCACAGATTTTATACAAAGTTCATAAACACACCTTTTTTCAAGCCAGTCTGTTCATGTTAGCATGCTAGGAGGCTACAATGGGGAGCTGAGTGGTTGCTGACAGGTGTTCAAGCTAAGCTACAAAGTCAAAGCTAACTTAAAGGGGCAATCAGCAGATGCTACATCCATTTATGTACCGATTGATTTTTGAAGAATATAATGTATAAATGCCTCATGAGCTTAGTTTAACTGTCACACCCCATCAGAACCCAAAATATAAGCTTGTTTTACTCCAATGTTTGCAAACAATGTAAACAACCACTATATAGCCTCAAAATATTGTTAACACTATACTTTTTATATCGTGGATGGTCAGTCCTTGCATCCATAGCTCTGTCTATGAATTTGAGAGTGGTAACATTTCTCCAGCCCCATCCCTCAGCTTTTTACAGAAACAGGAGAATGCTTTGTTATTGTTTCTACTGCTGATTGCTCCTTTAAGTAGCTTCATAACAGTACAGCATGAGTTACAGCTGAGGGTAAATTGATCAGCATTTGTTAAATCTGTAGTTAACAGTCCTCTTTTTGATACTGGTGATGGGAGGCGACTATCTCTTTGGTTCTTGTTACGAAACCAATAACTAGCCTGCTAATATTGTTGCACTCACTAAGTCTAAGGGGTCTTAGGCCTAGTTAACTGGTCTGTAACCTGATTTAAGGTTGTGAGAAATCAGCGTATGCGCCTAGGCGTTGAATGTACAGTATGTACCCAGGAGACAGCTACCTATCTTAAGTCCAGGGCCAGCTCCGTCTTGACCTCTTGGTCGGCCAGTCCAAGCGGATTATTATTTGTTCATATTGTGAATTAATAAGTATGTACAAAAAGAAAAACTACAAAAAGGCACGCCCAAACTAAGGACTGAAAAACAAACAAAAGGCCTCAAACAAAACCAGCTGCTTCATGGCTTTTCAACCTGAGACACTCACTGACAATCTTAATTGGCAGCACCTGATGTGCTTTTCAAGCCTTGGCTCAGCACCTAGACCCGTTTGCTGCCACCTGGGGGATGGAGTGTGGAAGTGTGTCCTGGATAGTGTGTTTACAGTGGGGGGAAAAAGTATTTAATCAGCCACCAATTGTGCAAGTTCTCCCACTTAAAAATATGAGAGAGGCCTGTAATTTTCATCATAGGTACACGTCAACTATGACAGACAAAATGAGAATTTATTTTCCAGAAAATCACATTGTAGGATTTTTTATGAATTTATTTGCAAATTATGGTGGAAAATAAGTATTTGGTCAATAACAAAAGTTTCTCAATACTTTGTTATATACCCTTTGTTGGCAATGACACAGGTCAAACATTTTTCTGTAAGTCTTTAAAAGGTTTTCACACACTGTTGCTGGTATTTTGGCCCATTCCTCCATGCAGATCTCCTCTAGAGCAGTGATGTTTTGGGGCTGTCGCTGGGCAACACAGACTTTCAACTCCCTCCAAAGATTTTCTATGGGGTTGAGATCTGGAGACTGGCTAGGCCACTCCAGGACCTTGAAATGCTTCTTACGAAGCCACTCCTTCGTTGCCCGGGCGGTGTGTTTGGGATCATTGTCATGCTGAAAGACCCAGCCACGTTTCATCTTCAATGCCCTTGCTGATGGAAGGAGGTTTTCACTCAAAATCTCACGATACATGGCCCCATTCATTCTTTCCTTTACACGGATCAGTCGTCCTGGTCCCTTTGCAGAAAAACAGCCCCAAAGCATGATGTTTCCACCCCCATGCTTCACAGTAGGTATGGTGTTCTTTGGATGCAACTCAGCATTCTTTGTCCTCCAAACACGACGAGTTGAGTTTTTACCAAAAAGTTCTATTTTGGTTTCATCTGACCATATGACATTCTCCCAATCCTCTTCTGGATCATCCAAATGCACTCTAGCAAACTTCAGACGGGCCTGGACATGTACTGGCTTAAGCAGGGGGACACGTCTGGCACTGCAGGATTTGAGTCCCTGGCGGCGTAGTGTGTTACTGATGGTAGGCTTTGTTACTTTGGTCCCAGCTCTCTGCAGGTCATTCACTAGGTCCCCCCGTGTGGTTCTGGGATTTTTGCTCACCGTTCTTGTGATCATTTTGACACCACGGGGTGAGATCTTGCGTGGAGCCCCAGATCGAGGGAGATTATCAGTGGTCTTGTCAGTCTTCCATTTCCTAATAATTGCTCCCACAGTTCATTGCTTCAAACCAAGCTGCTTACCTATTGCAGATTCAGTCTTCCCAGCCTGGTGCAGGTCTACAATTTTGTTTCTGGTGTCCTTTGACAGCTCTTTGGTCTTGGCCATAGTGGAGTTTGGAGTGTGACTGTTTGAGGTTGTGGACAGGTGTCTTTTATACTGATAACAAGTTCAAACAGGTGCCATTAATA
Organism: Coregonus lavaretus; assembly: GCF_964263955.1. Classification (NCBI taxonomy): domain Eukaryota; kingdom Metazoa; phylum Chordata; class Actinopteri; order Salmoniformes; family Salmonidae; genus Coregonus; species Coregonus lavaretus. The sequence goes on along the minus strand of NW_028163086.1, from coordinate 104,000 downwards.
CAGGTAACGAGTGGAGGACAGAGGAGCCTCTTAAAGAAGAAGTTACAGGTCTGTGAGAGCCAGAAATCATGCTTGTTTGTAGGTGACCAAATACTTATTTTCCACCATAATTTGCAAATAAATTCATTAAAAATCCTACAATGTGATTTTCTGGATTTTTTTTTCTCAATTTGTCTGTCATAGTTGATGTGTACCTATGATGAAAATTACAGGCCTCTCTCCTCTTTTTAAGTGGGAGAACTTGCACAATTGGTGGCTGACTAAATACATTTTCCCCCCACTGTATCTATGTCCTAGCACTAACCTTCCCCCCAAATCATAACATTCTAAAGAAAGGCAAACCAGCTGACGAATGCTCTTTCATTCAGGCCTATTTCAATCCAGAATTTAGCTGTACGGCTGTTGGCCAAAACATTGGCCACTAGACTAGAAGTGGTGCTCCTGTCACTCATCAATATCGACCAGACAGTGTTTGTCAAGGGCAGATACTCTTGCCATAATATAACAAGCCTTCTAAACATTATTCAACATGCAAATCTATATAGCCCAGAGGCCTTAGTGATCTCACTTGATGCAGAGAAGGCCTTTGATTGGGTCGAGTGGACCTATCTGATTATGACACTTGGAGATGAGTTCATCAAATGGATAGGGATTACTTTACACCTGTCGTACTACTGCTGTTCTCACCAATGGGATCAGATTTCACACTAGGAAGTGGAACCAGGCAGGGTTGTCCAATGACCGCTCTGTTATTAGCTGTGGCAATAAGGCTGGAGGCTGCTATAGGTGGGATCCGATTGGGGACCAAAGAGCATAACATTTCCCTATACGCAGACGATGTTTTGCTGTATTTGGACACATCTAGAAATTATATTCTAAAACTTCTAGACCTTATTACCTCTTTAGGAGCTACAGCCTTTCCAATGGTCTCCCTCTGCTTTTACTTACTTGACTATTAAAATCTCTCCTGTGCTAAAAGACATGTATACACTACCGGTCAAAAGTTTTAGAACACCTACTCATTCAAGGGTTTTTCTTTATTTTTACTATTTTCTACATTGTAGAATAATAGTGAAGACATCAAAACTATGAAATAACAGATATGGAATCAAGTAGTAACCAAAAAAGCGTTAAACAAATGAAAATATATTTTATATTTGAGATTCTTCAAATAGCCCTCCCTTTGCCTTGATGACAGCTTTGCACACTCTTGGCATTCTCTCAACCAGCTTCATGAGGTAGTCACCTGGAATGCATTTCAATTAACAGGTGTGCATTCTTAAAAGTTAATTTGTGGAATTTCTTTCCTTCTTAATGCGTTTGAGCCAATCAGTTATGTTGTGACAGTGTGTGTGTGGGGGGGGGGGGGGGGGGGGAGTATACAGAAGATAGCCCTATTTGGTAAAAGACCAAGTCCATATTATGGCAAGAACAGCTCAAATAAGCAAGGAGAAACGACAGTCCATCATTACTTTAACACATGAAGGTCAGTCAATCTGGAAAATTTCAAAAACATAGAAAGTTTCTTCAAGTGCAGTCGCAAAAACCATCAAGCTCTATGATGAAACTGGCTCTCATGAGGACCGCCACAGGAATGGAAGACCCAGAGTTACCTCTGCTGCAGAGGATAAGTACATTAGAGTTACCAGCCTCATAAATTGCAGCCCAAGTAAATGCTTCACAGAGTTCAAGTAACAGACACATCTCAACATCAACTGTTCAGAGGAGACTATGTGAATCAGGCCTTCATGGTCGAATTGCTGCAAAGAAATCACTACTAAAGGACACCAATAATAAGAATAGACTTACTTGGGCCAAGAAACACGAGCAATGGACATTAGACCGGTGGAAATGTGTCCTTTGATCTGGAGTCCAAATTGAAGATTTTTGGTTCCAAATGCTGTGTCTTTGTGAGACACGGTGTGAGTGAACAGATGATCTTCGCATGTGTATTTCCCACCATAAAGCATGGAGGAGGAGGTGTTATGGTGTGGAGGTGCTTTGCTGGTGACACTGTCTGTGATTTATTTAGAATTCAAGGCACACTTAACCAGCATGGCTACCACAGCATTCTGCAGCAATATGCCATCACATCTGGTTTGGGCTTAGTGGGACTATCATTTGTTTTTCAACAGGACAATGACCCAACACACCTCCAGGCTGTGTATGGGTTATTTTACCAAGAAGGAGAGTGATGGAGTGCTGCATCAGATGACCTGGCCTCCCCAATCCCCCGACCTCTACCAAATTGAGATGGTTTGGGATGAGTCGGACCGCAGAGTGAAGGAAAATCAGTCAACAAGTGCTCAGCATATGTGGGAACTCTTTCAAGACTGTTGGAAAAACATTCCAGGTGAAGCTGGTTGAGAGAATGCCAAGAGCATGCAAAGCTGTCATCAAGGCAAAGGGTGGCTATTTGAAGAATCTCAAATATAAAATATATTTTGATTTGTTTAACACTTTTTTGGTTACTACATGATTCCATGTGTGTTATTTCATAGTTTTGATGTCTTCACTATTATTCTACAATGTAGAAAATAGTAAAAATAAAGAAAAACCCTTGAATGAGTAGGTGTTCTAAAACTTTTGACCGGTAGTGTATACATGTCTTTTAGCACAGGAGAGATTTTAATAGTCAAGTAAGTAAAAGCAGAGGGAGACCATTGGAAAGGCTGTAGCTCCTATATATATATATATATATATATAAATAAAAAAAATTCACCTTTATTTAACCAGGTAAGCCAGTTGAGAACAAGTTCTCATTTACAACTGCGACCTGGCCAAGATAAAGCAAAGCAGTGTGATAAAAACAACAACACAGAGTTACATTTGGGGTAAAACAAAACATAAAAGTATTCACCCCCTTTGCTATGAAGCCCCTAAATAAGATCTGGTGCAACCAATTACCTTCAGAAGTCACATAATTAGTTAAATAAAGTCCACCTGTGTGCAATCTAAGTGTCACATGATCTGTCACCTGTTCTGAAAGGCCCCAGAGTCTGCAACACCACTAAGCAAGGGGTACCACCAAGCAAGCGGCACCATGAAGACCAATGAGCTCTCCAAACAGGTCAGGGACAAAGTTGTGGAGAAGTACAGATCAGGGTTGGGTTATAAAAAAATATCAGAAACTTTGAACATCCCAGGGAGCACCATTAAATCCATTATTAAAAAATGCAAAGAATATGGCACCACAACAAACCTGCCAAGAGAGGGCCGCCCACCAAAACTCACAGAGCAGGCAAGGAGGGCATTACTCAGAGAGGCAACAAAGAGACCAAAGATAACCCTGAAGGAGCTGCAAAGCTCCACAACTGAGATTGGAGTATCTGTCCATAGGACCACTTTAAGCCGTACACTCCACAGAGCTGGAAGAGTGGCCAGAAAAAAGCCATTGCTTAAAGAGAAAAATAAGCACCAGTTAGACTGTGCTATCATATATTTTTTCTGGCGAAGGAAAGGACCTAGGTTGAGGTACAGCTCTCTCACCCTACCTACCAGGTTAGCTGGTCTAGCAGCCCCTTCACTTAAATGTTAGCAACTGGCATCTCAATTGAGGTTTATTGAGAGCATTGAAAACCCAAGTGTCTCTTGGCTTAATGGTGAATCAGCTACTATTGGGACAATCCCACGCCGTACACTTTTATACATATCCCAGACAAAGATAGCCAAATGGACTAAAGACAATTCATTATATGCTGAAGAACAACTCTCTATCTGGGGACAGGTCAGAAATTTAGAAGGGCATGATCATTGTTTCTCATTACTGACCCCTTTGAATGAAACCTAATTTGTCTAGTCTTTACAATAAGTGTCATGGTGCGGATGGTTTTCTTATTCATTGTTTCTGGGATTGTCCTTACATATAAATATTCTGGTCGGAGGTTCTACAGGAGATTGATACAGTTTTTGAATGCTCTCTCCAGCTGGGTGCAAAGTTTTGTATACTGGAAACTAGAGATGAGCTGCCTCTTAGTCGTAAAAATAACAAACATCTGTAGTTCAGTGCTAACAAACACTGGCATAATCAGTGAGAAGCTGATTGGCTAACTAGCCTAGCTGCCCTCCCTGTTGCTGTACACACATATTTTACTACATTGTGCACAAAAATGTATTATTCTGCTGTGGATATCTGATAAGGCTTCCTCAAGAATTCAATGGGAACAAAGGGTCATTGATTTAATTCCCAATTAGGCTTTCTCTACAGCATTGGAAAATAAGCCTTATCAATTCTTTAAGATGTGGGACCTCTTCTTCAACTAACTCCGCCAAAACAAAGCCCAAGTGTTAATTTCAGGACTGTCGGGCCTGGCCTGGTGCGATTCAGCTACCTGAGAATGATCCTACTCTATGTAGGCGGCTTGTACTCTTTTCACATACTTGACCTCTGTGATTGTGTAGTCTGATGCTTATTGTGTGTCTATGATCTGTATACTGATGAATGGTATTTTTATTTATTTTGTATTGTTGTCTTGTCTGTCTGTCTGTCGGTCTGACGTCTTTATGCATCTGTCTGTCTGTCTGTCTGTCTGAAAGTTATGCTCCTCATTCCCCTGTTTGTTTTTAGCCTTGTTTTCTTCTATGATATATTTAGTGTATTTGTCTTACTCTGTAAAAGCCACAAAAGTTAGTAAAAATAGTTGTAAAAAATAAATAAAAATCTGCTGTGAAGTGCTAACAAACACTGGCATAATCAGTGAGAAGCTGATTGGCGTTAGCACGCTAACTAGCATAGCTGCCCCTCCCTGCTGCTCTAGGCATGTTCACAGTGTCCTTTTCCTAAAACAAAGACACACTTTGGCCCAGAAACCGGATACACTCCCACTTCTCCTCCTTCTCTCTCTCCCTCTCTGCCTCACACTTTCTTTCTCCCCTTCTCACCCCGTCGCTCTTTCCCGGCTTCCCATTCTCCCTTTCTCCTTCAACTCGCTTTTTCTCTCCTTTTCTCCCCCCCCCCCCTCTCTCTCTTCCTCCTCCCTCTTTCCTTCCCCCCTCTCTTTCTCTCTCTCATTCTCTCCATTTCTCTCTCCCCACTGGTTTCACTTAATAAGCTTCAAAGGGTTTCTGGGCAACGTGGTTTCTTAAAAAAAGTAACCATGGCATTTATTTGGCACACAACATCTCCCCTCTTTCTGAGGATATGGGGGTTGCCATGACATCGGTGGGCACCTTATAAAGCGCACCATTGTTGCTGTGTGTGTGTGTGTATATGTGTATATGTGTGTGTATATGTGTGTGTGTGTGTGTGTGTGTGTGTGTGTGTCAGTCTTGTGCCAGCTTGGTCTAAACGCTCAGACTCCTCATATGAAACGCAGAACGTTGCCTATGCCAGGGAGGAGAGAATACAATTATACCAGCCAACTCATGCTTACCAGACTAGTCACACACATTCTCTCTCCTTTACTCTCCCTCCCTCCGACACACACCCAACTGAATGGTTACTCACACAGCGTTCACACTAAACTACGATAATTCTATAAGATAAAATGTTGTGGTTAGCGGCGATATAGGCCTATGTGTTAACAAGTAGTGTCTAAAATTGTTTTTTCTCTCTCAGTGTCAACTCTTCCCTCTCTAACAATGATCTCCTGTAGCTCCCCTTCCCCACTCTACCCACTCCTAAGGCTCTCTTCATCTATGCCCAGAATGCTTTACTCAGACACCACTGAACACACGCACACACAACTCCATCAGACACACACACACACCTCCATCAGACACACACACACACCTCCATCAGACACACACACCTCCATCAGACACACACACCTCTCCATTAGACACACACACAACTCCATCAGACACACACACCTCCATCAGACACACACACCTCCATTAGACACACACACACCTCCATTAGACACACACACCTCCATCAGACACACACACAAACACCTCCATCAGACACACACACCTCCATTAGACACACACACCTCCATCAGACACACACACCTCCATTAGACACACACACCTCCATCAGACACACACACACACACACCTCCATCAGACACACACACAAGGGACTGAGGGTCTTGGGCCCATGCAACCATGGAATATGTGTAGCATGAGTGTGATGAGTTCTCATCTCACAACTCCATATTCTGGGACTCTGGTGGTCTCTATTGGTCACCATATGTAATTACATTTCTATTCAACCTCAGGTACAAGGCTGGAATTGGTTCAATCCATGTGTTTGAAAGAAAACAGATATTATTTAAATTCAAGTTTGTATTGAACCCTCATGTTGCAGCTGCTGCTACTGTATATTATAAATATGGCTAGTTTTTGTTTTTGTTGATCTGTTTATGCTTGACTAACCGACAGTCAGGGGCCAGGACTCTAAAGCAAAACCTTTCTCCACTCTAAGCCAAAGTGGACTTATTATGTTACTGGTGGCGATGGCAGAATTCCCAGTACAGAATTAGGACCTCTGAGCTCCGACAGCGCTCCTGAATCGCATTCCCGGCAAGGCATCATCGCTTTCCTGGTGGTCACAGTGGAGAACACCCCTTCTAAGTCAAGCCAAGTCACACACACACACACACACACACACACAAAGCCTCATAGGTTCACACAGTGTAAGTAAGCTACTCCCCAAGCCGAGACAGGATGTAGTTATTAAAAGTGAGTAATACTACTGTTTGGGTAAAGGTTGGACAGTGCTACTGTGACTACTGACTACGCCTGCTCATATTGAACTTGAAGGGTCACTCACACAGAGGACAAAACAGAAAAAATGTCTGATAAAACTGCAGTTCCTCACAATAAAATGACAGCTCTTAAGATTGTTTAAAAAGACAGAAGAGCAGCTCTATACGACATTAAAACTAATCGTTTTGAGCTAATAGGAACTCTGGGTCCAATTCATTAAGGCAGGCCTTTAAAAGGCGTTAGAAAAGTCCCCTTTATCAATATGTTCTCTGGGCTGGCTCAATCCACTCAAACCTGCATTGAGTCATATGTGGATTCAAGCTTCAGGCAGATAGCTGTGAGGAAAGGTTACCTTCTCTTTCTCTGACTCCCCAGCAAACATGACCCCGTTGGTCCGATGTGGGTATTCGGTGGGCAAGGTGTGCTAACCTACGCCAGCCCAACAAAGGCTAGCCCACACCAATCCCACATCAGCCCAACATCGGCTAGCCAATGCCAGCCCCCCAGCCCAACACAGGCTAGCCCACGCCAACCCAACACGAGCCAGGCCACACCAACCCAACACGGGCCACACCAAGCCCAACAGGGGCTAGCCCACACCAAGCCCAGCTAGAGGCAGGGGCTCATTAGAATATTTGGGGGCGTGGTTTACACACAGTTATTTTTGTGCAACCATTACTGAGAGTGTCGTTCCAGTCTAAGTGTTCTGGTGTGTGCTGCCTACAGTTGAAGTCGGAAGTTTACATATACCTTAGCCAAATACATTTAAACTCAGTTTTTCACAATTCCTGACATTTAATCCTAGTAAAAATTCCCTGTGTTAGGTCATTTAGTATCACCACTTTATTTTAAGAATGTGAAATGTCAGCTTTTATTTATTTTATCACATTCCCAGTGGGTCAGAAGTTTACATACACTCAATTAGTATTTGGTAGCATTGCCTTTAAATTGTTTAACTTGGGTCAAACGTTTCGGGTAGCCTTCCACAAGCTTCCCACAATAAGTTGGGTGAATTTTGGCCCATTCCTCCTGACAGAGCTGGTGTAACTGAAGTCAGGTTTGTAGGCCTCCTTGCTCGCACACGCTTTTTCAGTTCTGCCCACAAATTTGCTATAGGATTGAGGTCAGGGCTTTGTGATGGCCACTCCAATACCTTGACTTTGTTGTCCTTTTGCCACAACTTTGGAAGTATGCTTGGGGTCATTGTCCATTTGGAAGACCCATTTGCGACCAAGCTTTAACTTCCTGACTGATGTCTTGAGATGTTGCTTCAATATATCCACATCATTTTCCTTCCTCATGGTGCCATCTATTTTGTGAAGTGCACCAGCCCCTCCTGCAGCAAAGCACCCCCACAGCATGATGCGGCCACCCCCGTGCTTCACGGTTGGGATGGTGTTCTTCTATTGATTGCAAGCTGCCCCCTTTTTCCTCCAAACATAACAATGGTCATTATGGCCAAACAGTTCTATTTTTGTTTCATCAGACCAGAGGACATTTCTCCAAAAAGTATGATCTTTGTCCCCATGTGCAGTTGCAAACCGTAGTCTGGCTTTTTTATGGCGGTTTTGGAGCAGTGGCTTCTTCCTTGCTGAGCAGCCTTTCAGGTTATGTCGATATAGGACTCGTTTTACTGTGGATATAGATACTTTTGTACCTGTTTCCTCCAGCATCTTCACAAGGTCCTTTGCTGTTGTTCTGGGATTGATTTGCACTTTTCGCACCAAAGTACGTTCATCTCTAGGAGACAGAACGCGTCTCCTTCCTGAGCGGTATGACGGCTGCGTGGTCCCATGGTGTTTATACTTGCGTACTATTGTTTGTACAGATGAACGTGGTACCTTCAGGCATTTGGAAATTGCTCCCAAGGATGAACCAGACTTGTGGAGGTCTACCATTTTTTTTCTGAGGTCTTGGCTGATTTCTTTGGATTTTCCCATGATGTCAAGCAGTTTGAAGGTAGGCCTTGAAATACATCCACAGGTACACCTCCAATTGACTCAAATGATGTCAATTAGCCTATCAGAAGCTTCTAAAGCCATGACATCATTTTCTGGAATTTTCCAAGCTGTTTAAAAGGCACATTCAACTTAGTGTATTGTATGTAAACTTCTGACCCACTGGAATTGTGATACAGTGAATTATAAGTGAAATAATCTGTCTGTAAACAATTGTTGGAAAAATTACTTCTGTCATGCACAAAGTAGATGTCCTAACCGACTTGCCAAAACTATAGTTTGTTAAAAAGAAATTTGTGGAGTGGTGGAAAAACGAGTTTTAATGACTCCAACCTAAGTGTATGTAAACTTCCGACTTCAACTGTATCTCTTGTTGATCTTGTAAACTGCCAATGATGAAGTATTTAGAAACACTAACGTAAGTTTTTCTTGTCAAATATATTCTGTATGTATGATAGTAATAACTTGGTTGTCTTTCTGACAAAATGTATCACGTTCCCTAAATACCTGTAAGGCTTGAAAATGATGCAATATATGCAGAATTAAATTGTAATAAATAAATGTTAAATAGCGAAGGTGCTTTGGCCCAATGTGGGCAGCCTACATGGGGACAATATTTGAGCCTGCATTGGGCTCAAATCGTGCCAATGTGGGCACGTTTGCTGGGAAAATATGGGCTTATTTCAGGCAAAGTGACAGCTGCCTCACCAGATCTGGGCTGCCCACACTGAGCCACACTGGGAAAATGCCTTTGGGGCCAATGTGGAGCCGATGAGCAAAGGGGCTTTGGCCCAATGTGGGCAGCCTACATAGGGCCAATATTTTAGCCCGAATTGGGCCCACATCGTGCCAATGTGGACATGTTTGCTGGGGCTAAAACCTACAATTTCTAGTTCCTTGTCATTTTATCACTTTCTCTCCACGGTGCCGTAAGAAAACAATAGAGTCCAAATCTCCCAATCTCCTTAATGTTGTTCTAATCTAATGGATCACACACAAACACACACACACACACACACACACACACACCTAATGTCTCACATTGGGCATATTAAGCTGATTGCCTGCATTAAACTACTGCGGTCAGAGCAGCATGACAGACATTACCAGCACTTAAGGCACTTTGTTTGTGTGTGTGTGTGTGTGTGTGTGTGTGTGTGTGTGTGTATTCGAACACCCCAAATCTGATTTTCCCCAAGTCTCTAATCGTGCCCGACAGTATGGTCGATTTAAAATGTAAAACATGTCTCAATAAAGTCATGATATCATGCTGCTGCTCTACTGCTGTGCTGTCACCTCTACTGTGATCATAAGAGACAGGAGAGAGAACGGCAACATCAATGCTTGGGTAACAACTATTACTTGACACTAAATATGTGTATGGATATGAAAGGTCTTGGTAGACTGTATAATGTGTCAGTACAATGGATGTCTTTAATACCATACAAACTCCATAACACAATATCTGCTTCACATGCCACTGTTCTTAAGGCCGCCACACACACACACACACACACACTTGTGGATGATGTGTGTATTGTTATTGTGTTGATAGATATTGCTGCATTGTTAGAGCTAGGAAAATAAACATTTCGCTTCACCTGCGATAACATCTGCAAAAATGTGTACACGACCAATAAACTTTGATTTGATCTGAAACACACTCACTCACACACTCTCTCTCGCACACACGCACATACACCCACCACACCCCATACAAACACACACACACACTCTTCCACCCCCCCCCCCCAACCCATACACACACAACGCCTGATGGGTTCAGTAGCAGTTCCCTCAGGCTCCCATCCTGACAGGTGTCTCCCACAGTAGTCCTGTAGCCCCTGTCCCACCCTGTACCAGTGGAGACGCACAAAGTCCCCATTGTGTGTCCCCACAACCCCCCTACCATTCCTAACACCCCCGTCACACCCCTCCCCCCGCAAAAGCATCCCGGGCATCCCTCTTTAACTGGGGGAGATTATGCAAATTAGCTCTCATACCACCAAAGTGACAGAAGCCCACTTATAAGAGATTCATTCAGAGGAGTCTATAGATCACAGTTCATATAGGACTGTCTATGGGAGGGACTGGAATGTATAGATACTGGTGTATAGACCACAGTTAATATAGTCTGTCTATAGTAGGGACTGGGATGTATGATACTTAAGCAATAAGGCCCGAGGAGGTGTGGTATATGGCCAATATACCACGGCTAAGGGCTGTTCTTAAGCACGACGCAACACGGAGTGCCTGGATACAGCCCTTAGCCGTGGTATATTGGCCATATATCACAAACCCCCGAGGTGCCTTATTGCTATTATAAACTGGTTACCAATGTAATTAGATCTGTAAAAAGAAATGTTTTAGACCACAGTTAATATAGTCTGTCTATAGTAGGGACTGGGATGTATGATTCTGGTGGTGGCCGGAGAGGGTGTTCAGTAGGAGAATCACAGGTTCTGAAACCACACTGGAGAGTAGGAGTAGGAACACATACTGGCCCCCTGTGGAGCTCAGTTGGTAGAGCATGGCGTTTGCAACGCCAGGGTTGTGGGTTCGATTCCCACGGGGGGCCAGTATGAAAATGTATGCACTAACTGTAAGTCGCTTTGGATAAGAGCGTCTGCTAAATGACTAAAATGTAAATGTAAAATGTAAATACTGGCTGGTTAGCTGGCTGTACACACACAAACACTCTAGCTGTGAACCCTGAGGTCTATATGTAGTCTGTAGCTACTGGTCAGGTTGGTCAGGCTGTGTAGACTGGGCCTTTGTCATAGTGTGGTGTGTAAATTAATAGACTGGGGGTTTAATAGACCCTGTTCACCCTCCTGTGTCTGAATTGGAGCTATGTGTGTGTGTGTGCATGCAATCATGTCAGTTGGTTGAGGGGATTAGGAAAGACAGGGATGGTGTTTCTAGAGGAATGCAGAGATGTGTGGGAAGAAGACAGAAAAGAGAGTGATGACAGAATGATAGAATTAGGAGGTTCTGGGATAGGTTGAGGGGTCAGATAGGGACTGAGGTTATAACAGGGTTAAACTTTCCCCTACATGATAAACAGATTTAAGAGAGAAATGCATGCCAATAACGGCCATCTGTTTTATTTACCTCCTCCTTCTCTCCCAATCTCTTTTCACTCTCCTTCTCTCCCACATTCCCCCCTTTCCCCATCTCCCAACTCTCTCTATTGGAGAAGAGAAAATTAAACGTTAAACTAAAAACGTACACCTTCTGGTCTTTAGAGAAAGTGAGCATAAATATTTGTCAAATCCTAAATATCGGCATTCATAACCAAAATCTCTTGACATTGTATGAGGGTTAATACAAGACAAAGATGAGTTTTTGTTTGAGAATGATAACATATGCTGAAGTCCAACTGTCAACTATCTTTAGTGTAAAGACACCTCTATCTACAAAGCAAAACAACCTTCTTTTGTCTTCAGTTGGATTTGATAGCTTCTTCTTTTTTTGTTCCCTGGAAATCTCATGGAACACGTGCCAACATTTTTAAGAGCTACGAAAAAACTGGGCTATTTTATTTTTTTCCACGTCTTCTTCCTCCACCTCGCAGGTGTTTCGTTTTAAGGCGTGCTGCACAATGCCAAGCTCTGCTCGCCTTGGCTCGTCTTGAATGCAGAGGGCCCACGGGGGAAAACTTGGGTTGGAGGAGAGAAATCGTATTGATTAGCAATGAACCACGCTTCCCTTTCTCTTTTCTTTCTCTCTCACTCTCTCTCTCTCACTCTCTCTCTCTCACTCTCTCTCTCTCACTCTCTCTCTCTCTCTGTGCTCCACTTTTAAAGTGTCGATGGGGGGAAGAGACCAAAAAAACCTTTGTATGCCAGGCCAAAAAAAATTGGGGAAGCGAAAACGAAACCTTAAACTAAAAACGTACACCTTCTGGTCTTTAGAGAAAGTGAGTGTGCTTGAAGTGGTACAGAACAAAGGTGTTGCTTTAAGTGAGACTTGGCTTTTGGAATGAATAAGTGTGACAGGGTGTGTGTGTGTTTGCTTCCTTACTTGTGTGCATGTGTATGTGCATATGTGTGTGGATGAGTGTGTGTGTGTGTGTGTGTGTGTGTGTGTGTGTGATTGAGTGCGTCCGTTCAACAGCAGTATACGTGGCAGTAGAATCTCTGTACCTTTGTCCGGGCCAGCTAGCTTTAGGCCAAAGCGTCTTCTAAAATTAACAACTCTGTTATTTCACCCCTTCATGCCTTTAGGCCAAACAGCGGCTTACCTATTAAACAATAATATGAGACACATTTCCATAATGATTTTTCTGCTTCAAAAATAGTCGCCTGTATGAGCAATTATTTAACATGTTATCTCGTTCTGAAACTTGACCTGTTTTGTGAGAAACTGTTTAGTATTCTGGATAGGTCAGCGCTTTAGAGACACAAGAACACACACACTTGTGTGCAAAAGAACACACACACACGGACACACACACTACTACAACTAAACCATACAATCACAGCCGAACGTTTGTTAATCTATGTCAAAACGGAACAGAACAGTGCAGAGTTTTATACTGCCACCATGTGGTTTCCCTAAGTAACTACAGGTGAGTCATTTTTAATAGGCCGAGACTGCGGATCCGTAGGTAACCGCCCTGTTCTGCCCTATGGATCCCGCTGGAAAGATTCGTATCATGTTCTGTGCATGTGTTTCTTTACCTCTACTTTATGCACACATTTTTGTTCACCCTCCCTTCACATTATTTATTTATTATTATTATTATTCAATTTCTCATTGTCAATTGTGAATGATAATTATTCTAGTTTTACCGGTGAAACGTCCATGCAGCATCTTCATGCCAACTATTTGATCTCAATCTGTTTCATGGGAATATGCATTTAGATCTTTTTTTGTTATGTACAGTGAGCTGATTTTAGAGCAGATGGCGTTAAACTGTAACATAGCCTACCTGTGTTTTGTTCAAATCAAAGCACATATTTTGCCTAGTGGCGCGCGCTGTTGAGTTGTGTCCGCATGAGATGAAAATGCGTACGTTGCCAAAATCATCCTAAAATCTCATAAGAAATTAGGTGGTGTTTTTTGTCTTACAGTGACAAACTATGCTATTATTCGGTTATGTTATGTACAATACTATCGTTATGTGATCTTGCAGACATTGATTCAGCTTTGATCTAACTTTATTAAACGAGCACCATTCGCCAGAGTAGCCTGTTCTCTACTATTGGTAGATAGAGACTGTGCAAATACAGTGAGGAAAAAAAGTATTTGATCCCCTGCTGATTTTGTACGTTTGCCCACTGACAAAGAAATTATTCGTATATAATTTTAATGGTAGGTTTATTTGAACAGTAAGAGACAGAATAACAACAACAAAATCCAGAAAAACACATGTCAAAAATGTTATAAATTGATTTGCATTTTAATGAGGGAAATAAGTATTTGACCCCCTCTCAATCAGAAAGATTTCTGGCTCCCAGGTGTCTTTTATACAGGTAACGAGCTGAGATTAGGAGCACACTCTTAAAGGGAGTGCTCCTAATCTCAGCTTGTTACCTATATAAAAGACACCTGTCCACAGAAGCAATCAATCAATCAGTTTCCAAACTCTCCACCATGGCCAAGACCAAAGAGCTCTCCAAGGATGTCAGGGACAAGATTGTAGACCTACACAAGGTTGGAATGGGCTTCAAGACCATCGCCAAGCAGCTTGGTGAGAAGGTGACAACAGTTGGTGCGATTATTCGCAAATGGAAGAAACACAAAAGAACTGTCAATCTCCCTCAGCCTGGGGCTCCATGCAAGATCTCACCTCGTGGAGTTGCAATAATCATGAGAACGGTGAGGAATCAGCACAGAACTACACGGGAGGATCTTGTCAATGATCTCAAGGCAGCTGGGACCATAGTCACCAAGAAAACAATTGGTAACACACTACGCTGTGAAGGACTGAAATCCTGCAGCGCCCGCAAGGTACCCCTGCCTAGCCAGTCTCCAGACCTTAATCCCATAGAAAATCTGTGGAGGGAGCTAAAGGTTTGAGTTGCCAAACGTCAGCCTCGAAACCTTAATGACTTGGAGAAGATCTGCAAAGAGGAGTGGAACAAAATCCCTCCTGAGATGTGTGCAAACCTGGTGGCCAACTACAAGAAACGTCTGACCTCTGTGATTGCCAACAAGGGTTTTGCCACCAAGTACTAAGTCATGTTTTGCAGAGGGGTCAAATACTTATTTCCCTCATTAAAATGCAAATCAATTTATAACATTTTTGACATGCGTTTTTCTGGATTTTTTTGTTGTTATTCTGTCTCTCACTGTTCAAATAAACCTACCATTAAAATTATAGACTGATCATGTCTTTGTCAGTGGGCAAACGTACAAAATCAGCAGGAGATCAAATACTTTTTTCCCTCACTGTAGATAATCCCAAACACGTGCAGAAGCTTCGGGACCTTTAGCGGTTGGTAATATTCAGAGAATACTGGTAGTCACTGAGAATGCGTCACTGAGGATATATCCCAAATGGCACCCTATTCCCTATGGGGCCTGGTCAAAAGTAGTGCACTACATAGGGAATAGGGAACCATTTGGGATGTAGCCTGAATAGGGCATGGGTTCTGGTTGAGTAGAGATCTCATCTAACCACAGTACAGAGGTTTGAAGTATGAGGGTTGATGCATTGAGAATGATAGGGACATAAACAAACACACACTCATTAACACACACATACACTCTAGACTATATATATTATAAGAGAGAGGAGAGTGAGGGGGAGAGAGAAAGAGGGAGAGAGAGGAGAGGAAAGAGAGAAAGAGGGAGAAAGAGCGAGAGAGGAAAGAGAGAAAGAGGGAGATAGAGGAAAGAGAGAAAGAGGGAGATAGAGGAAAGAGAGAAAGAGGGAGAGAGAGGGAGAGAGAAAGAGGGAGAGAGAGGGGGAGAGAAAGAGGGAGAGAGAGGAAAGAGAAAGAGGGAGAGAGATGAGGAGAGAGAGGAAAGAGAATAGAGGGAGAGAGAGGAAAGAGGGAAAGAGGGAGAGAGAGGAAATAGAGAAAGAGGGAGAGAGAGGAAAGAGAGAAAGAGGGAGAGAGAGGGGGAGAGAAAGAGGGAGAGAGATGAAAGAGAAAGAGGGAGAGAGGAAAGAGAAAGAGGGAGAGAGGAAAGAGAGAAAGAGGGAGATAGAGGAAAGAGAGAAAGAGGGAGAGAGAGGGGGAGAGATGGGAAAGAGAGAAAGAGGGAGAGAGGAAAGAGAGAAAGAGGGAGAGAGGGGGAGAGAAAGAAGGAGAGAGAGGGGGAGAGAGAGGGAGAGAGAGGAAAGAGAAAGAGGGAGAGAGAGGAAAGAGAGAAAGAGGGAGAGAGGAAAGAGAGAAAGAGGGAGAGAGAGGAAAGAGGGAAAGAGGGAGAGAGAGGAAAGAGAGAAAGAGGGAGAGAGAGGAAAGAGAGAAAGAGGGAGAGAGAGGAAAGAGAGAAAGAGGGAGAGAGATGAAAGAGAGAAAGAGGGAGAGAGATGAAAGAGAGAAAGAGGGAGAGAGAGGAAAGAGAAAGAGAGAGGAAAGAGAGAAAGAGGGAGAGAGAGGGGGACAGGAAGAGGGAGAGAGAGAGGAAAGAGAGAAAGAGGGAGAGAGAGGGGGAGAGAAAGAGGGAGAGAGAGGAAAGAAAGAAAGAGGGAGAGATAGGAAAGAGAGAAAAGGATGGACAGAAGGAGAAAAGTCAGGATCAGTCATACACCTGCTAGATGTAGGGGATGAGAGGATGAGAAGAGGGGGGAGATGTGTGAGATGGAGAGGGAGATGAAACGAAGAGTGGGGAAAGAGGTACCATCTGGGGGGTTTCAGAGGGACGAAGAAAAGGGAGATAGAACTGGAAAGAGAAGTGGTGAGTGCCAGAATATAGCAGAGGAGAAGAGAGGAGAGACGCAGGAGACGAGAGGAGAGGTAAGGAGAGGAGATTTATTTGATTTGATTAGGATGCACAATAGCTGATGCCATGACAACAGCTAGTCTTCCTGGGTTGTCCGACACATAACCAAAACAACATTACAGACAAAAGAGGAGGAGAGACACAGGAGGAAAGGAGAGACAGGAGAAGAGGAGAGACACAGGAGGAGAGGAGAGACACAGGAGGGGAGGAGACACAGGAGGAGAGGAAAGACAGAAGGATGGGAGAGACAGGAGAAGAGGAGAGAGGAGGAGAGGAGAGACAGGAGAAGAGGAGAGACACAGGAGGAGAGGAGAGACACAGGAGGAGAGGAGAGACACAGGAGGAGAGGAGAGACACAGGAGGAGAGACAGGAGAAGAGGAGAGACAGGAGGAGAGGAGAGACACAGGAGGAGAGGAGAGACAGGAGGAGAGGAGAGACACAGGAGGAGAGGAGAGACAGGAGGAGAGGAGAGACACAGGAGGAGAGGAGAGACACAGGAGGAGAAGAGAGACACAGCAGGAGAGGAGTGACACAGGAGGAGAGACAAGAGAAGAGGAGAGGAGAGACACCGGAGGAAAGGAGAGACAGGAGGAGAGGAGAGACACCGTAGGAGAGGAGAGACACAGGAGGAGAGGAGAGACAGGAGAAGAGGAGAGACACAGGAGGAGAGGAGAGACAGGAGGAGAGGAGAGACACAGGAGGAGAGGAGAGACAGGAGGAGAGACAGCAGTAGAGGAGAGACATAGGATGAGAGGAGAGATACAGGAGAGGAGACACAGGAGGAGAGGAGAGACACAGGAGGAGAGGAGAGACAGGAGGAGAGACAGCAGTAGAGGAGAGACATAGGATGAGAGGAGAGATACAGGAGAGGAGACACAGGAGGAGAGGAGAGACACAGGAGGAGAGGAGAGACAGGAGGAGAGACAGCAGTAGAGGAGAGACATAGGATGAGAGGATAGATACAGGAGAGGAGACACAGGAGGAGAGGAGAGATACAGGAGGAGAGACACAGGAGGAGGAGAGGATAGACAGGAGGATAGGAGAGACACAGGAGGAGAGGAGAGGCAGGAGGAGAGGAGAGGAGAGAGGGCTTGCAGGGCTAAGTCTGGCAGTGGTGTGGATGCAGTGGCACACTAGCATCAGGAGGGGACATGACTCTGCATGCAACTGGGGTCCAGCTGGGTCAACGCTTTGCACAGCCATGTTGTTTTGGCTTTGGTTTGGTTCCTCACTCTCTCACACTCTCTCTCTCCATACAAACACTCCCTCTGTCTCTCTAATACACACACACACACTGTCCCTCTCTCTTCCTCTCTCAACCACACACAAACACACATACACACACATAAATTGCGTGGCTCTGGCTATGCCAGGTCGCTTCCAATGGAAACGCCAAACTGGTTACTCTAACGCTGGGTGACAAGGGCACCTTGGGCTGCAGATGTTCCTCTCTATGACAGATGGTGTTGGCATTGCCAGGGGACAGTGGGCCCGCGCCCGCCCGCGCCAGCCTGCTCCATGCCACCTGCACCCCCTTATACTTCCTCTCTCTGTGGCACACACACATATGCAGACAAGAAAGCACACACACTAAAGATACACACATGAATGTATACACACAAAGACAGACAGACATCACATACCGTAATCACACACACACACACACACACACACACACACACACACACACACACACACACACACACAGTCTCTCTCCCTCTTATAGACAGACACACACACACACACACTTCTACTCCTTCTCTGTGTACTCTGCCATCCACCACACACACTCAGGCCCTCACAAACACACACACACCACACGGCCAAAGCAACAATGCCTTTGTGCTTTTGTAGACACACATCCATCTCCATCGCATTTGAGTGTGTATTTATCATGAATGGATCTCGTATTGCCGTTGGTACTAATAGCATTGTAGCTGGTAGTAGTAGGTATTGTAATAATCAGTTAGCCTATATGATATAGTCCCAGTAATAACAACATGTATTATACGGAAATTGCTTGGTGTGAAACACTGTTTTTTGGCAGTAACACAAGTAAAGGTTAAAACTGCTGCCGCTTTATCTGAATTTTGGAATGTTATAAGACTCTCTGTTACAAACCCCGAAACGTTGAATCATGTTGAACATTATCCATTACAATTTTGTACTTCCAAATAAAAAAAAAGGATTCCAACAGGATGTTTAATCGATGACAGAGCCTGTTTAATGATACCATTTATCTTCATAGAGATGGTGACAGGATTCTGGAGGCGATTCGTCTGGTCTGGCGGAGTCAGCGGTCCACCAGGATTATAACTCTCTCTTTCCCTTCCCCTCTCTCTCTCTTTCTGCCTCTCTCTCTCACTCTCTCTGCCTCTCTTTCTGCATCTCTCTCACTCTCTCTGCCTCTCTTTCTGCCTCTCTCTCTCACTCTCTCTGCCTCTCTCTTTCTCTCCTTCTCTCTCGCTCAAACAATGCCGGTGGCCAGATCACCAAACTACTCCACTCAACCACTCCATTCGATTTCAATCAATGACGCATTTTACAATGTCGTAAAAGTGTGTGTGTGTGTGTGTGTGTGTGCCATCGCATAAAAGCCCACTTCAAAAGAGCTCAAACTGTCTGGAATGTGTGAGAGTGTCTGGAGTCAGATTACTACACCTACCGTATCCACCATGTTTGGTGGAATGCCCTTAAAACCCCATCCTCACTACCATTCCCACTGTTGGCTTCTGGGCTTGGGACATGTCTGAACCATGGAAAGAGGAAGACATTGGAATGGATTGGCTGAGAAATGCAGGAAAATTGAGCTGCGGGTAGACAGACGTCCCAAAAGGCACCCTGTTCCCTACTTTTGACATGCACTTTAAAGGGAATAGGGTGCCATTTGGGACGCAGACAGAAACTCATCAAAGGTTTTCTCACAGACGTCATGATGGATTTTCTGGAGGTCTGGATGAGTGAAAGTGCCCCCATGCCAACTAACAAATAGACAAATCCAACTCTCACACACACGCACGCGCATACACACACACACACACACTGCTGTCAGCTAGAATCATGCTTGGTTAGATTAAACCAGGAAACCAAAAGGGTTTCATATGTTTCTATAATTTAGATCACCTTCGTCAGCCAGATCAATGTCTCCATCTTGGCCTTGTTTGGTCATTTCCACTCTGTCCTTCACTTCGTTCTGTGAGAGATTTGGAGGAATGAATCTGGATTGTGAAACCCATTCTTTTGATGCATCATGAGAAATATAGTAGGTGTTTGGAATAAATGTTGAAATGGAACTAGAATGGTTCTGTATGTTCCGATTGGAATGTTGTGGTTCTAGACGTTACTATGCTAAATTGAATACTTGCTAGTGTTACGGAAAAAACGGTGAATTTAACATTTGGATGAACTACCTCTTCATGATCCATGTTGGTATGTGTCACACATATTCTAATGGGTGAATACAGTCTCACTGTTTCTTATTTGAGCGATACAGACGGATGCAAGGGATCAGTAGAAGTGACTTTTTCTGTAGTCTCTTCTCCCCACCTGCTGCGTCTGACACACAATCCATTAACACGCGAGTTTGGCAAAGCGAGACTACTTTGTCTCTGCACTTATTTACAGCAGTTAACTCCACATTCTGAGCAGAAGGAGATAGCTCCTGGACTCCTTGAGTGTGTCACTCACTGACCCAGCTCGAGGCTTTTACAGTACCCCCGACTGACCCACACTCCCACGGATCCAAAACTACAGGAGTCTTTTATCCCTTCCCCGTTGCTCCCGTGCCCACCATCCCCCTCTGTCCTAAAACCATGTGTGACTTGTCACTACCCAGAGCCACTACCCAGCTCCCTCAGCAAAAAAAACAGAGGGAAAAAAGAGAGAACAGAATAATGATCTTATCCCGCCTCGTTAGAACCTGGCAATCCTCCCTCTTATTTCCTCTCTCCTTCCTGTCGTTGTTAGACAATAAGTTGAGTGGAGACTCTCTTAAGTGCTTCTGAAGTGGACCGTTTAGGAGCTTTTAGACGTCATGTTTTTTTTAAGTGGTGGCGGGTAGCGATGGTCGGTTGTATCTGGGAGTGGAGGGTGGAGAGAGCTGTGCCTGTTTTTCTGCCCATGAGGAGAAATGGTGAGTGGTGTGTGTGTATTTGCATGTGTGTCTGTATGTATCTAATGTGTGTGTGCGTGTGCATCAGGAACCCGATGGATGGATGATGGCATGGTGCGGGCGCCATGGCGACGTGCGGTGATGAAAGCCCACAGCAGGGTGAAGAGGAGGGGGAGGAGGAGCTGAGGGGGAGAAGCAGGCCAAGATGTGAGAGGAGGTGCAGCGGTCTCCATTCTCTTCGCCCTGCCAGGTCTTGATTATGTTAATTGGAATCATTAAGGGAACGACGAGAGATGTCACCTGCAGCTCACACAGCCCTGCACCTGCCACCATAATGACAGCATCATTATTATCACACACACACTGGGAAGGAAGGAGAGGGAGAGACAGGGGGACAATGGCAGCTCCCGAACAGCCGACTGACGTCATCCCAAATACTGATTCTATTCTATCCTACACCCCAGTTCCACTGGATATGAAGGAGTGGTCACCTGTCCAGGAACATGGTGGTAGTGTCCCAAATGGCGCACTATATTTGTGCACTACTTTTGACCAGGGCCCACCCTATGGGCCTTGGTCAAAAGTAGTGCACTACATGTGGAATAGGGTGCCATTTGGGATGAATCCATGGTTTGAGAATGTTATCTGACACAGTAAGACCCACTAGGCCCTGGCCCATGCTAGTATCTATGAATGAACCCTTCTCTTTCTATTGACTCACAATCAGAGGGAGTCTTCAATCTCAGCTTGATACTATTAGCAGTGAGAGGATTTCAATTGACAATGAACGATTATGAAGAATAATACTATCCATAGCGAATCTCTTTGCCCCACTAATTGTGAAATAAGTTTTATTGACTGGCAGACTGGCACCATTGCTGGCATCGCCAAGTCCACCTCATTATTGTCCCCACCCCCCGGCTACATCCATCTCTACCCCCCCCTCCCCCCCTCCCCACACAGCACCCGGCAAGCTGGCACAGCCCCCGGGCACTGTCTCCCTGCCCAGCTGCTCCTGTGGTTAGTGCCATAGAATGTAGCTACCACTGTATTGGTGTAAAGGCCAGCTATCCTACCAGCTATCGCTTATTGCCCAGGATCTTGCAACTCTCCTCTAGCCTGGCATTTCAGCATGTAAAGCCCAGGAAAGCCTCAGGCGTTTGGGGAATGTCCGGTCCTCTGCCATGCCACCCAGAGCCTTTCAATTAGCCCCACTGTCTGAGTTCTGAACGAGCAGAACCCACCACATAGCTCAGAGACGTGGGGATGAGTAGGTCTAGCTACCGATAAAACTGGTTGCTCCGAAGGCCTCTGAGGGCCAAGATAGTCAGGTCAAAGATCACAGGCCTGGTTTGCTTGGTGGTTCTGGTTAATTCATTTAGATGGGATAACTGAGCGGTGACGTAATTACCCACCAATATTCAGTAAGGTACACAGTGAGATTTACAATCAATGAACAAAAATATATAAAAATGCACATGCAACAATTTCAATGATTTTACTGAGTTACATCAGTCTATCAGTCAATTGAAATAAATTCATTAGGCCCTAATCTATGGATTTTACATGAATGGGCAGGGGCGCAGCCATGGGTGGGCCTGGGAGGGCATAGGCCCACCCACTTGGGGGCCAGGACCTGCCAGTTTTTCCCTACAAAAGGGCTTTATTACAGACAGAAATACTCCTCAGTTTCATCAGGTGTCCGGGTGGCTGGTATCAGACTATCCCGCAGGTGAAGAAGCCGGATGTGGAGGTCCTGGGCTGGCGTGGTTACACGTGGTCTGCGATTGTAAGGCCGGTTGGACGTACTACATTCTCTAAAACAACGTTGGAGGCGGCTTATGGTAGAGAAATTAACATTCAATTCTCTGGCAACAGCTCTGGTGGACTTACCTGCAGTCAGCATGCTAACTGCACGCTCCCTCAAAACTTGAGACATCTGTGGCATTGTGTTGTGTGACAAAACTGCACATTTCAGAGTGGCCTTTTATTGTCCCCAGCACGAGGTGCACCTGAGTAATGATCATGCTGTTTAATCAGCTTTTTGATATGCCACACTTGTCAGATGGATGGATTATATTGGCAAAGGAGAACTGCTCACTAACAGGGATGTAAACAAATTTGTGCACAACATTTTAGAGAAATAAGCTTTTTGTGCATATGCAACATTTCTGGGATATTTTATTTCAGCTCATGAAACATGAGACTAACACTTTACATGTTGCATTTATATTTCTGTTCAGTATAAATGACCACAAATGCAAACGGAATGGGTTTCTAATCGCTGACTCTAAAATGGGGACAATGAACCTATTCTAATCTATTCTAATTGCACGGAGCACTTGAACTGTGATCACTTCGCTTCGAATCTCCCTATTAAACTCTGGGACCCCTGAAGAAAGTGTGAACAATGTAAGGCTCATTGTTTGTCTTCTGGCGTTAACTAGGCCACTTAGCGACCCGCCATGACGATGATCGGATCCCCAAGGCGTTGAACTTGGCAGCGTCGTCGTGCCCACGCCAAAATACGAATAAGCCCCCCCACATCGTCGTCACTCTGCCCCTATTCCCTCCCTCCCTCGCCATGGGAACCAGGCCATCTTTAAAAACGCAGGAGTGCTCGACGAAGCTCCCACAATGCAAGAGGGCTGACATCTGTCTCGCTAAGTGGGCGCACTCTAGTGCTCCTTGTTTGTTCCAATCGCCCCCGACCCCCCTCCTCCATCCTGTACCCTTTCTCTCTCTCTCCCCCTCTACACTCTAGTGTTCCTCCTGTGTTTCCATCACACTCCCCCTTACCTCTCTTCTATCTCTCCCCCCCCCCCTCCCCCCACCCTATCTCTCCAGAGAAGAGAGGAAGGAAGACGAGTCACGTGGAATGTGAGGAGGAGAAGGGGAAGACATATGAAGCTTTTTTCTTATGAGATCTCAATCTCAAGATCACTCAGCACTTCCCAGTATATACTGTATGACCCCCACTATAGGCTGAGATGACTTCCCTTTCATCATTATGTAAATGACGCAAGCAAAACATTCAACATACTTGGATTCAGTCTGCTTGGAATATACAGCCAGTCAGTCTTGATCAATAGCACGTCAGATGGATGATTGAGATGTAGAACTCAGAGCTCAGACAACTCTGACAGGATATGTTAGTTTACCCTCGTCACCTCCCCACTCTACAGAGATGGGAAATAACAACAGCCCAGACCTTCACCTCCTTACTAACCAGACCCCCTAATTTGATTCTATATGTTAAGTCCAGAGCAAATATTATTCTCGTCAAACTCTTTTGTGGAAATATAGTCATCAACCCTTTGCAAATGCAAATGTAGGTCTAAATCCACGGGCCTCAATCAACGCAAGCATCCCCCGTAGCTTTATAAAACACTGAATCCAAATTGCTGTGAGTAAGTAAGTTAGCGGTGTTATTGACAGCTTGCCAAGGCTATACAATGTAAAGAAGAGCCTCCTTTATATTCCGCTGGGAATGTATGGATGTGTGGGATGAGTTCATTTTACCAGGCACACACACACACACACATGCACGCACAAACACACATGCACGCACACACACACACAAACACACATGCGTGCATATACAGTGGGGAAAAAAAGTATTTAGTCAGCCACCAATTGTGCAAGTTCTCCCACTTAAAAAGATGAGAGAGGCCTGTAATTTTCATCATAGGTATACGTCAACTATGACAGACAAATTGAGAAAAAAATATCCAGAAAATCACTTTGTAGGATTTTTAATGAATTTATTTGCAAATTATGGTGGAAAATAAGTATTTGGTCACCTACAAACAAGCAAGATTTCTGGCTCTCACAGACCTGTAACTTCTTCTTTAAGAGGCTCCTCTGTCCTCCACTCGTTACCTGTATTAATGGCACCTGTTTGAACTTGTTATCAGTATAAAAGACACCTGTCCACAACCTCAAACAGTCACACTCCAAACTCCACTATGGCCAAGACCAAAGAGCTGTCAAAGGACACCAGAAACAAAATTGTAGACCTGCACCAGGCTGGGAAGACTGAATCTGCAATAGGTAAGCAGCTTGGTTTGAAGAAATCAACTGTGGGAGCAATTATTAGGAAATGGAAGACATACAATACCACTGATAATCTCCCTCGATCTGGGGCTCCACGCAAGATCTCACCCCGTGGGGTCAAAATGATCACAAGAACGGTGAGCAAAAATCCCAGAGCCACACGGGGGGACCTAGTGATTGACCTGCAGAGAGCTGGGACCAAAGTAACAAAGCCTACCATCAGTAACACACTACGCCGCCAGGGACTCAAATCCTGCAATGCCAGACGTGTCCCCCTGCTTAAGCCAGTACATGTCCAGGCCCGTCTGAAGTTTGCTAGAGTGCATTTGGATGATCCAGAAGAGTATTTGGGAGAATGTCATATGGTCAGATGAAACCAAAATGGAACCTTTTGGTAAAAACTCAACTCGTCGTGTTTGGAGGACAAAGAATGCTGAGTTGCATCCAAAGAACACCATACCTACTGTGAAGCATGGGGGTGGAAACATCATGCTTTGGGGCTGTTTTTCTGCAAAGGGACCAGGACGACTGATCCGTGTAAAGGAAAGAATGAATGGGGCCATGTATCGTGAGATTTTGAGTGAAAACCTCCTTCCATCAGCAAGGGCATTGAAGATGAAACGTGGCTGGGTCTTTCAGCATGACAATGATCCCAAACACACCGCCCGGGCAACGAAGGAGTGGCTTCGTAAGAAGCATTTCAAGGTCCTGGAGTGGCCTAGCCAGTCTCCAGATCTCAACCCCATAGAAAATCTTTGGAGGGAGTTGAAAGTCTGTGTTGTCCAGCGACAGCCCCAAAACATCACTGCTCTAGAGGAGATCTGCATGGAGGAATGGGCCAAAATACCAGCAACAGTGTGTGAAAACCTTGTGAAGACTTACAGAAAACGTTTGACCTGTGTCATTGCCAACAAAGGGTATATAACAAAGTATTGAGAAACTTTTGTCATTGACCAAATACTTATTTTCCACCATAATTTGCAAATAAATTCATTAAAAATCCTACAATGTGATTTTCTGGATTTTTTTTTCTCATTTTGTCTGTCATAGTTGACGTGTACCTACGATGAAAATTACAGGCCTCTCTCATCTTTTTAAGTGGGAGAACTTGCACAATTGGTGGCTGACTAAATACTTTTTTTCCCCACTGTACATGCATGCACACACACACACACACACACATGCACTCACACATGCACAGGTTCCAGGAAATAAATGAATAATACTTGTTTTAGGCCGCTAACTGAAAACACTCAAGTGCATCTACAGGTTTAAAAGCTACAGTCTGAGATCTGGGACACTGTTCAATGGTCATTTCAACTAATGATACACCCATTGATTCTTGAGGAATGTAACTTATAAATGCCTCATAAGCTCAGTATAACCTTAAATTATCTTTGGTATAACAGATTTGAATTTTAGAGTGGTTACATTATCCCTCAGCTTAATACCAAACCAAGTTGTGGGGCGGGGCCACCGTTTTTGCTGAAACACAAACTCCAGATTGTGGCTTTAAGGATGAGAAGATGATTTCCCACCACAGTGAAAGAGCCAGGGGAGAAAGAGACAAGATGCCTTATACATACTGCAGTGTCTCATGCTGAAACAATTACCTCTGTTTGTTCCTCTAAAGTACCCATGTTCAATGCTGTACACACACCAGCTCTGCCTCCCAAATGGCACCCTATCCCCTATATAGTGCACTACTTATGACCACAGTGCACTAAATAGGAAATAGGGCGGCATTTTGGCAGTTCAGTGCTTTCAGATGTAACTGGAGTGTGGTGAAACTGCACTAAAACGTTTTAATAAAACATGGAGGCTGATACTACTGGAATACTAAATGTTTTCCCCATGTTTGTCTATGTAGATTATCTTGCGTGAATCAAAGCGCATCAAGGGTAAAAACCAAGTGATAGGCCAAAAATAGATAGACATTTTTATTTCACAAAAACAAAATGCAGTTCAGTTCAGATGAATCTAAACAAGTTATTCAACATTATTACACTGTCCGGTGTGGACGACTCATTCTGCCATAAGGTTGAACAGAAATGTGCATGACAAAAAATGTTAGTCACTTGTCAACAATCATTGGTGACATTTGCCTCCAAATCGTTTTTTCTCTGAATTAGAAATTCAGACTCACACATACAATACACATAATCAATGTCCATATCTGACATCACAATATAAATTATATTTACTGTCTAAAAACAATGACTCAAGTCGTCTGCTGAATGACTCAAATGTAAAATGTAAGTCATCAAAATAGGCTAGAGCAGGTGCTGTGAGATGGGAAACGAGCATTTAGGGCGATACTTTCGCACTGCAAAAAAATACTGTAAACCTCATTATAATTTCGCAGTGTAGGTTTTGTAATTGGCACAGTGCTTTTGCACTAGGAAAATGTCGCCCTTAAACTACAGTCTCTTCAGTTCCAAGTGCATGGAGGCCCCAGCCTCAATATTCCCCTCCTCTCGGCCAGTCTCACACTTGCATTCCTCCACCACCATCACGCGCTTCTCCCGCTCCTCCATCCCACAGCGCAGAGGCACGGTCACTGTGTGGGCCTTGGATGGCGCGCAGCGGGAACAGGGCGCACGGCGGTGTCCCCCTGCACCGGTCAGCCTGGCGGACTCCCAACCAGACGGGACGAACAGCGAACTGCATTGACCGAAGCACAGTTTGTTGTGGACCGTCACCGTGTCGCAGCCCTCGGACGTTATCCGCTGTACATGGAAGATATAATTTTTTTTTAAATTGGACTAGCATTAAACATTTCGTATTTTGATGGTTCAAGCATTAGGCCCTACTTATAAAACATTTCTCCCTTTTAACTTTCTAATTTAGGCTAATCATTTGATTAAACATTAAGCCTACTGTACTCTACTGGCCTACACCATCTTTGTCATTGTTAACCACAATTGAAAGGTTTGACTCACCTGAGTAAAAGGCACGGCGGCGCAGCTCTGTTTGTTGGCAGAGTCCTTCAGACTGAGGGGCAACGACATGGACATGGTCTTACTGTGGTCGTTCTTATCCATGGCCCTCTGCCACATCTCAAATCCCTGCCTCTTCTTCATACCCACCCCACCATTGCCCTGACCGTCGGGGTGCAGGTGTGACAGTGGATGCAGAGGCACCGTAGCTGCTTTGGCAGGGAGCGCAGGAGGGCCAGGACGTCCCATGGACAAGAAGGCCGGGAAAGGCATCCTCGGACCGGGTGCGCCTCGGGGGAAAATCCCGCCTCGTCTAAAAAGACCCGACTGACCCAGGTTATTGGGGTTAAATTTGACTACTTTGACCGTTCCCCGGATAGGCTTCTGTTCATCGACTGGACCGTTACCGGATGATTCAAAGTCCCGGCTCGCGCCCATCTTCGGAACACTCTTGATGGAGTTGTGAGGGAATGGAAGTGCCAAAGCCACGGCAGCAAATGTGGACAAAAACACAAAGTTGATGAAGAAAGTCATTTTTTCCTCAACAAAAATAGAAAATCACATATACAAATGTGAAGAAAATCTTAGATATTTCGTTCCAGATTTCAGAAAAACCTAATTATTCGCCAGCAAATAAATCAATAATCAATTGGTTGTCTATATTTGAGTGGTTCAAGGTTCCAAATGGAGACCTTGCTGTCAGTCTGGGCTATGAGACACTGGAGTTGGTGGCAGCCTTTTATAAGGACCGACCAACCAACCCAGCCTTCACCTCTTGGAAGGTGTCATAATTCCCATGCTAATGGTCGGTATATCACACCTAGTATTTAGGATTTTATTAGGATCCCAATTAGCAGTTGCTGAAGCAGCAGCTACTCTTCCTGGGATCAACACAAAACATAAAACATGACATAATACAATAAAAACATATTTCTTTAAACATCAAGAACCGCCCAAGGACTGAACTACACCTGCTGGGTCGTATAAGATCCATTGACATTTACAACTTCAAAGGGTTTCAGTTTATTACAGGTGGGTGTTTGAAAGGTGGTTCCAACATTTGAAGTAGTCCTATTGAGTTTTGCTAGACTCTGAGGATGTGAGTTTGAGAGGTACCCCGTATCAACTAAGAATAATACCTAGCCAAACAAGGGGCTTTCATTACATGTGGTGGTAAAGTCATAATGGGTTTATGTTCCGAGGATAAAAAGCCCAGCTCCCTTGTTATGGCCCGTCATAATACCATTAGAGTCCTGTGTTCACTCACCCATGACCTGATCAGTCATTGGCTGTCTGGAGTTCTAGAACCCTGCTAGGAGTTCCCATGGACAGGCTCGGTGTTAATTGACACATTCACTTTCCCATCCTCACCCCCATTCTACCACTTTCCCATCCTCACCCCCTTTCTACCACTTTCCCATCCTCACCCCCATTCTACCACTTTCCCATCCTCACCCCCATTCTACCACTTTCCCATCCTCACCCCCTTTCTACCACTTTCCCATCCTCACCCCCATTCTACCACTTTCCCATCCTCACCCCCATTCTACCACTTTCCCATCCTCACCCCCATTCTACCACTTTCCCATCCTCACCCCCATTCTACCACTTTCCCATCCTCACCCCCATTCTACCACTTTCCCATCCTCACCCCCATTCTACCACTTTCCCATCCTCACCCCCATTCTACCACTTTCCCATCCTCACCCCCATTCTACCACTTTCCCATCCTCACCCCCATTCTACCACTTTCCCATCCCCACCCCCATTCTACCACTTTCCCATCCTCACCCCCATTCTACCACTTTCCCATCCTCACCCCCATTCTACCACTTTCCCATCCTCACCCCCATTCTACCACTTTCCCATCCTCACCCCCATTCTACCACTTTCCCATCCTCACCCCCATTCTACCACTTTCCCATCCTCACCCCCATTCTACCACTTTCCCATCCTCACCCCCATTCTACCACTTTCCCATCCTCACCCCCATTCTAGAACTTTCCCATCCTCACCCCCATTCTACCACTTTCCCATCCTCACCCCCATTCTACCACTTTCCCATCCTCACCCCCATTCTAGAACTTTCCCATCCTCACCCCCATTCTACCACTTTCCCATCCTCACCCCCTTTCTACCACTTTCCCATCCTCACCCCCATTCTATCACTTTCCCATCCTCACCCCCATTCTACCACTTTCCCATCCCCACCCCCATTCTACCACTTTCCCATCCTCACCCCCATTCTACCACTTTCCCATCCTCACCCCCATTCTACCACTTTCCCATCCCCACCCCCATTCTACCACTTTCCCATCCTCACCCCCATTCTACCACTTTCCCATCCTCACCCCCATTCTACCACTTTCCCATCCTCACCCCCATTCTACCACTTTCCCATCCTCACCCCCTTTCTACCACTTTCCCATCCTCACCCCCATTCTACCACTTTCCCATCCTCACCCCCATTCTACCACTTTCCCATAGGCAGGTTCTATCTGTTAGACAACTGACCAAGTGAAGTTTAGAATTACTGTGCTTGTACAGTACTGTTACAGATTACAAAAATGTATGCACGCACTGCTGTTAGTCCCTTTGGATGAAAGCGTCTGCTAAATGGCATATATTATTATTATTATTATAACTCAATGTTACTTAATGTTCCCAGACCGGTGACTGACCAGGATACTGTAATACTGCCTGACACTTCAGACATATTCCACAGGAGGGAGTAGTTGTCAAAGCGTTTTTCCTGTTCACTAGACTGCTATTCATCATAAATTCACATACAGATCTACCATAAACCCTAAGCAGACCCTAAGCACCACAATAACCACAGTCTACTGACAAGGCGGCTTCATTTGCAAGTCCCATTTATTATGCTGTTGTCTCTGGTCTGGTTGGACTACCCTGCCTGGGTCAGGCTCTGTTCTCTGTGTTGCTGCTGGTCTAATAAAAGGTGTTACCTAGTCTGACGAACAACACTACTGACACCATCATGGACGCCAACTGTAACACACACACAACAAAAACCACACACATTAGGCCATGGGAAACACATTGAGGCGTCATGAACACACACCACATGCCACGGGAGGGAAACTACAGTATATCTCGAACTTTGACTCTTTCTGACGAAATGGTTTAGTCGGCTTTGCTGACAGTTCATTCATGTTGTAATGGTGTTGTTTGCGTCGCGCGAGCGCACACACACAACTACGTTTTAACACAAAAGTCTAACTTTGGGCTAAGTTAACGTTTCAGTTCATTTGTGTGGAGGTGGTGTTAGTGGTTGTAGAGTCTCTCTCTCTCAGAAGGACAGTGTCATGAATGGAGTCATTTCAATAGTGGATGCCAAGGCAGATAAGACTAAGTCTGCATCCCAAATGGCACTATATTCCCTACTGTACATGGTGCACTACCTTTGATCAGAGTCCTATGGGCCCTTACTTACAAGATGGTGACCACAATGGAAACCATCTTTGGCTGTTATTGGTCAATGTCTCTACCCTCTAGTCATGCTGTTCCCATATACGTTTGGGCAACTCTCACCATATATGTTTAGCCAACTCTCACTATATAAGTTTGGGCAATTCTCACCA
This sequence comes from Coregonus lavaretus, assembly GCF_964263955.1. Classification (NCBI taxonomy): domain Eukaryota; kingdom Metazoa; phylum Chordata; class Actinopteri; order Salmoniformes; family Salmonidae; genus Coregonus; species Coregonus lavaretus. The sequence continues at coordinate 72,780 of NW_028163086.1, read as the reverse complement.
TATAAGTTTGGGCAACTCTAACCATACAAGTTTGGGCAACTCTCACCACATATGTTTGGGCAAATCTCAAAGGACACTTACCTCCATGACACAGATGCCAGAAGCGGTGGAGCCAAAGATGACGCTCTGGTCCTGGATCACATTGATCAGTTTGGTAATGCAGCTCTGGTGATCGACAGATAGATAAAGAGGCCGTTACCATCTGTTTCTTCACAAGACATGGCCACTACCCAAGTTAGGATTTGGCCCTTAGAAATGGACAAAGCAGTAATGGCTTTTCTCACTACTACATCCACCATAGTTGCTGGAACCGTGCTGAAAAGGACAAACACATTAAGAAAATATCTAAACCAGCACAGTTTGACATGGGTCAACACGATAGTGTGAAAAGGGTCAGAGTCGTTCCAGCTATGGTGGATGCGTAACCAGGCCAGCTCGGTACAGCTTGGTTTGGCTCGGCTTATTCATGTGGAAAAGTGTACCCTACCTTTGGGTGTATCAGGCCCTGGGTGGTGTCGAGGCCGTCGCAGGCGGTGCTCGTCAGGTCAACACAGCACGTCTTGGGGTACAGCAGGCCAGTGTTAGCACTGAACACAGAGTTCTTGAAGTCAGCCGTGGAGTTGTCAAAGCCACAGCACTTGTACTGCACACAGTAGAGAAAGGCAGAGTGTTGAGACAGTGAAACAGGTGGGCTTCTATTGGTTCCCATTGACAATTTCGATGGGCTTACATGTTTCTTCCGGAGCTTTTGCACATGTACAGTAAAGAACGGCAGATCTAGTCTGAAAACCAGACCTGTTTTGTGCAAACATTCCACTCCTTGTAGTCCATGTCATATGCCAAAGTTTGGCTTGACAAGGAGAGGCAAGGAGTGGAATGATAGACCCAGCATATGGTAGATCCTACTGGTATTAAATCAGCAGTAAAAACAATAACCCGTTCTCCCCACCCGTTTCGGTAAAAAGCTGAGGGATGGGGCTGGAGAAATGTTACCACTCTCAAGTTCATAGACAGAGCTATGGATGCAAGGACTGACCATCCATGATATAAAAATGATAGTTTTAACCATGTTTTGAGGCTATACAGTGTTTGTTTCCATTTACTTTGTTAACAAACACTGGAATGAAATAAGCTTACAGTATATTTTGGGTTCTGATGGGGTACGACAGTTGAACTAAGCTCATGAGGCATTTATAAATTATATACTTCAAGAATCAATGGGTACATATCATTAAAGTCCAAAAATGAATGTAGCAACTGCTGATTGCCCCTTTAAGGTCAGAGTTCACATAGCCACTCACATGGACCATGATGGTGTTCCAGGCTGTTGATATGGGGTCTGCAGCCGTCGGTCCCATATAGGACATCCGTAAAGAGTCCTTACTGGCTCCACGAATCGTAACCTCCACCTGAAACACAGGAAGTAACCCAATCATTTACCCCAGTGCTTGACTGTTAATTAAACCAAGACAACTTTACAGCATCTTTGTAGCAGTTCAGACAGTAAGGCTGTGAGTATACTATCTGTGCTTTGTAGAGTTTCTTTGTTGCAGTTTAGACAGTGAGCGTGAGTAGGTCATCTGTGCTAAATACAGTCTCTTTTGTACTTTACAGTATCTTTGTTGCAGTTTAGATGGTGAGAGTGACTAGATCATCTGTGCTAAATACAGTATCTTTGTTGCAGTTTAGACAGTGAGGATAGGGTCCATGTGGATCGTCTGTGCTTTGTACAGTATCTTCTTTACAGTTTAAACAGTGAGGGTGAGTGGATAATCTGTGTTTTGTACAGTAGGGTTGTTACAGTTGAGACAGTGAGGGCATGAGAGTGGATCGTCTGTGCTTACCAGATCTTTGTACACCAAGATGAAAATAACTCCGGTAACCTCAGCCGCAAACATCATGGACACAATGATGAAATACTGTCAGAACAAGGAGAGGGTTAGAATCAACCATATCATAGTTCCAAAGGTGAGCAGGACAAGAACTGTATACTCTCTATACCGGTGCATCCCCACTTCCTGCTCTCCTGTGACCAGTGACCCATGACCCTCTAGTGTACAAATTAAAGTGACGCTACACATGTTTTGTATAATTTCAGCCAGTAGTTTTGAAAGTTGTGCTCACGAGCCAAAACGGGTCCGGGAAAATCATGCACAATTGTGTACATCATCCATTTCGTATGATATGCTACGTCCTAAAAAAAATATTTTAAAAAATCATGCAATTCTTACACTATGTTAGCAAATCCAATTCGTACGATACGTTACGAATTTGTAAGTGCTTAAGATCCCGTTCAATCTCTTTAAGTGGACTAGACAAAGACTATGGAGCAACCTTCATCAAATCTCTCCATGGGGACCCCCAGCCGTTTCATGTATTTGAACCATTTCAGAACTTGCCTAGAACACCTGATTCAAGTAATAATCAAGCCCTTGACTACTTAAATCCAGGGCCCGTTCAGGACACAACATTTTGGAATGTTCAGATAGAAATATGTTACGTAGAACAAACATGCCTCTCCGACATGTAGAACAAGGAATCATGTTGGCTCTATTTATGGCATTACTATCTGCAACGTTTGACAACTGAACGTAGCTCAGGGCTACAATAAAATTGTGAAACATCTGGGGGTCCCCGAGGAGAGGTTTGAGAAACAAGCCTATAGACTACACTACACAACAACCACATAAGTAGGCCAAAATGGCTCCTTCTAACAGACTCGCAACCAATACCAAGCCTTTATGTAGACTACACTCCACAAAGAGCGACCCAACTCTCTTCTAGACTGAGCCCCAAATGGCACCCCATTCCCTATATAGTATCACCCCCCCCCCCTCCCCCAAGTTATACTGTTACTGAGGTTTATATCTTTAGAAACGACAGGGGGAATTTGAATGTCATGCTTGTTTTATGATTTAAAAGTGGAACATGAATTGCCTCATTCAAGTCACAAGTGTGTCCCGAAGTTAAAGGGTTTATTGATCCGTTTCGACAGCAACAGAGGGCCCTCAGAGCGAGTTGGTAGGTGCGAGGGGGTGGTCTGGGATTCACGGTCTCTTACCAGCATGATGAGGCAGCGGTTCTCGCTCCAGGCCCCGTAGCAGCCAATGAACCCCAGCAGAGACAGGATGGCCCCCAGGCACATACACACATAGCTGATGGTCACCAGCTGTGCTGAAAAAGAGCCCATCACCTGGACAAAGGTGGCCGCACCATACCTGATCCACACACCCAGGCCAAACAGCACAAGGCCACTCACCTGGATGGGGGAAGAGATGGACCATAGACATTGGATGTACTCATTGGGTGAATTAACATGAGATTGATCATATTGATGCATTTATCATCATTATCGTGTTTTCCCCATCATTTATTGTAGATGCGAGCTAAGAGTTGTTCATACTAGATTCTGAAATGATTGCAGGGCCTCAACTAAACTGTATTGAATTTAAAACGGTGGACTATCCTGAGCATACCATCTGTAACACGTAGGCCAGTTTCCTGGAACAGATTAAGCATAGTCTTGAACTAAAAAGCTGTTTCAATGGAGATTCTCTGATGTCTGATGATTCTATCAAACTTTCACTCCAACCTACACGTAGTAGCGAATGTAATCGTTCTGCAGTGCGGATCTGATTGAGGTCCAGCCTAATAGTCTCTTATGGTATAATCTACAGATATATAAAAAATATATATATTACAAAAGCATACAAAAATGCGGTACACTTACAAATATGATGCCACTGAGTAGCATCATCAGGTACCTCAACAGGCCATACAGGTGATGTAGTCGGGACATGGCTGACTGCGCTGTAATGTCATGAACCGAATGGTTCAATCTATGGAAACCATACATACAGTTCAACATTTTTCTCATAGACTTACGATCTGGTCGTTTTCAATACTTTCAATAACTAGCTACTACAGGCATGGATATTTCATATTCATTTGTACAAATTTGCATTTTTTGCTAGTTATCTAGACGTTAGCTAGATACTGTATCACCCTTGCTTTAATAATGACCAGAAGAAGAATAAATTGGCCAAAGGCAAAGCTAAAACTTACGAAATTCCTTATTTGCTGTTCAATAATTGACAAATCCGTCAACAGCACTTGCATTCTCAATTACCTTTTTGTAGGCCAGCTGACACGCTAACTTGATATAGGTATGTTCTTTTGACAGGGGCACGAGCACGAACCTTCATGTCAATGCGCACCCGTTTCCAAGGGCAACGCAGGTCTGGGTCATGAGGTCATAATCAGAGGTGTCACGATTAACATTTCGTAACAATGGATGTAGCTGAGGATACAATGTAGATAACAATAACTTTACTTATATTGTGCTTTTCAATACCAACCTGGTTTCAGAGCATTTCGTATTATTCTGTATGTAAATCTGAGGCACTCTATATAGTATGATATGTTACGTTTTGTATGGTATGTATTGAGGATGTCCAAACCCATTGTATGCTATGTTACGAATTACAAATCGTATTATATGTTAAAAATTTGAAAACTGTACAATATGTTAAGAATTCGCCAAACGTATGATATGTTACGAATTGTAGCTAGGTGGCTAACGTTAGCTAGTCTAGGGATTAGGGTTAAATTTAGGAGTTAAGTTAAAGGGTTAAGGTTAGAAAAATGGGTTAATGTTAGTGTTAGCTAAAAGGGTTAGGGGAAGGGGTTGCAAAGTAGCAAGTAGTTGAAAAGTTGCTAATTAGCTAAAGTTGTCCGTGATGAGGTTCAAGTCCGCAACCTTTGGGTTGCTAGACGTTCGCCTTATACGGCCACCCAGCCAATCACTCTGCTTTCATTTAATTAACCATCTGTCTTATGTAACCATACCAAAAGTAACATATCATACTAATTTGCATTTCCCGGATGTACATTTACTATGTTATGTCTAGTCTATGAGTCCAGGCTGTCAATACAGGTAAAAGGGCTTCATATCATAAAATAAAAGTACTAACAAAGAAACAAAGATAGGAGGAAGGATAATGAAAAATAAATTGCTAATTAAAATAATTCATTAAAAATCATACATTAAAAGCATCTTTATAAAAGTATTGTCTTCAGCAGGGTTTTAAAAAGAGTAGCCTAGTAGATACCAACTTTAGGTAAATATGATTTAGAAACTATTGCAAATAAGAACATTTTAATAATTTCCTGGTAAAGAATAGAACAATAAATAAAACAAGTCAAATGTTATGTGGTAATTTCTAAACTTCAATATTTATATGTACAAAAAGAGACACTGTATATCCATTCAAGACAGCTGAAGTAATAACAACAACAAAAAACTAATCAAATGTCTTGCCAGTTACAGCAATCACTTTTCTCAACACAAAACGTCATACATTCATGTAAAGTTTTCAGCTTGTGCAAGAAACAAATAAGGATACAGAGATAAAGGAATCTAATTTAAACATCATAAAATATGAACTGAATGCGTACAGTAGGCTCTATACAGTATATGTGCACAGATATTGTTGATATACCATGGAGCTGATTGATTCACAACAGGGTTTTGAACAAGGCTGTTTTTCTTTTATAACTGAAATATTTTAATACATCTTTGGTGTTTGAAATTAAACATGTCGACTGAAGGTGTCAAGGTGATGCCATGATGATGATTAAACAGGCGTGGTCATTGATAGTCATGGATGTCAGTGCTATTTGTTACCAATCTGTTGGTAGAGAACCATTGACACCACCATGGCAGCAATCTGAAACGATGACAGGTCACAAGTGTTAACACAATATAATAGTTACGTTCCAAATGGCACTACTACTGTTGACTAGGGCCCAAATGGCATTCTATTACCTTTATAGTGCACTACTCATGAACAGGGCCCATAGGGCTCTGGTCAAACGTTGTGAACTACAGTGCCTTCGAAAGTATTCAGACCCCTGGACTTTTTCCACATTATTCTAAAATTGATTAAATAAAATCTCAGCAATCTAAACACAATACCCCATAATAACAAAGCGAAAACAGATTTTTTAGAAATGTTTGCAAATGTATTAAAAATAAAAAACAGAAATACCTTATTTACATAAGTATTCAGACCCTTTGCTATGAGACTCGAAATTGAGCTCAGGTGCATCCTGTTTCCATTAATCATCCTTGAAACGTTTCTACAACATGATTGGAGTCCACCTGTGGTAAATTCAATTGATTGGACATGATTTGGAAAGGCACCCACCTGTCTATATAAGGTCCCACAGTTGACAGTGCATGTCAGAGCAAAAACCAAGCCATGAGGTCGAAGGAATTGTCCGTAGAGCTCAGAGACAGGATTGTGTCGAGGCACAGATCTGGGAAAGGGTACCAAAAAATGTCTGCAGCATTGAAGATCCCCAAGAACACAGTGGCCTCCATTATTCTTAAATGGAAGAAGTTTGGAACCACCAAGACTCTTCCTAGAGCTGGCCGCCCGGCCAAACTGAGGAATCGGGGGAGAAGGGCCTTGGTCAGGGCAGTGACCAAGAACCCGATGGTCACTGACAGAGCTCTAGAGTTCCTCTGTGGAGATGGGAGAACCTTCCAGAAGGACAACCATCTCTGCAGCACTCCACCAATCAGGCCTTTATGGTAGAGAGTGACCAGACGGAAGCCACTCCTCAGTAAAAGGCACGACAGCCCACTTGGAGTTTGCCAAAAGGCACCTAAACGACTCTCAGACCATGAGAAACAAGATTCTCTGGTCTGATGAAACCAAGATTGAACTCTTTGGCCTGAATGCCAAGCGTCACGTCTGGAGGAAACCTGGCACCATCCCTACGGTGAAGCATGGTGGTGGCAGCATCATGCTGTGGGGATGTTTTTCAGCGGCAGGGACTGGGAGACTAGTCAGGATCGAGACAAAGATGAACGGAGCAAAGTACAGAGAGATCCTTGATGAAAACCTGCTCCAGAGCGCTCAGGACCTCAGACTTGGGCGAAGGTTCACCCTAAGCACACAGCCAAGACAACGCAGGAGTAGCTTTGGGACAAGTCTCTGAATGTCCTTGAGCCAGAGCCAGGACTTGAACCCGATCGAACATCTCTGGAGAGACCTGCAAATAGCTGTGCAGCAACGCTCCCCATCTAACCTGATAGAGTTTGAGAGGATCTGCAAAGAAGAATGGGAGAAACTCCCCAAATACAGGTGTGCCAAGCTTGTAGCGTCATACCCAAGAATACTCTATGCTGTAATCGCTGCCAAAGGTGCTTCAACAAAGTACTGAGTAAAGGGTTGAATAATGATGTAAATATGTTATCCGTTTAAAAATAATAATAATTTAGCAAACATTTCTAAAAACCTGTTTTGGCTTTGTCATTATGGGGTATTGTGTGTAGATTGATGAGGGGGAAAAACAATTTAATCAATTTTAGAATAAGGCTGTAACGTAACAAAATATGGAAAAAGTCAAGGGGTCTGAATACTTTCCGAAGGCACTGTATGTAGGGAATAGGATGCTATAGGATGGTATTTGGGATGCAGATAGTATTGTAACAGGTACTGTACCTCAAGAGCAGCGATGCCCAGTCCCACAGCTCCAATGATGACAGCGTTGTCCTCGATCAGGTTCAGCAACATATTAAAGCAGCCAATGACTTCCTGGGGAAGAAACAGTACTACAGTATTAGAATTAGATAGATGTAGATCGGGGATTCATTGATTAAAAACACAGGCTATTAAATGTCAAACCTAGCCAGGGGAAGGAGTTTTTCGTGACCCCACCAAGAATGGTCAAGTCCAAGGACCCAGAGTTTTACCTGGTCAGGTACCAGTGTAAGGAAACACTCCTGATCTAAACAAAGCACATAGGATGACCCTGTACTGTATTATTAGATATCTGTACCGAAGACTCCGCAGCTGGTTCCATGCAAGTGGCAGTGTTCTTGCAACATGTGAGTGGGTAAACAGAGATAGTTGGGTTCCCTTGAAAGGGAGATCCATCGAAGTCTGTGTAATTGCGGAATCCACAGCACTTGAACTAGGAGGGAAGCACAAAGACAAATCATTATTACATGGTAGCATCTACAGAACACAGTAAGCAACTAGCTTAGCAAAGCACCACTGCCTTCTCTGAAACCTGTAAATAATCTGTATAAGAACATATGTATTTCTTGAGTATACAAATGTGAGCTAATAACATCCACTGGCATAGTGGCAATAGATTCACTACTTAATATAGTAGTATGAATGAATGAATGAAGTATACCTGTTCCATGGTGCCATTCCATAGTGAAGTCAGGCTCCCATCATTCCCATAGTCTTTTTTAATGCTGGCAACAACCTTCTCACTAAGGTCCTCAAGAATTTCCTTAGCCTAAAACATACAAACAGAACACAAACTCATTTCCACAAATTCATAAAAGCTTTACTGTCCCAACATTAGGCAATGTGATTTATAACTGCATAAAAACTGTTTTCATCTGCCAACATGAACAAAACCACCACCAGCATAGCCAAATAAAGTTTCAAACATTCACCCTATTTACTAATTAGTGCACTGCTTTTGACCAGGGCCCGTGTTAATAGCTACCTACCAGTGGTTGGAAGACTAGGACCAGAATGCACCCAGCCACCTCTGCAATGAATATGATCAGGATGATGATAAAGAACTGGAAAGGAACAGACAAGCATACAATGGTTAAGGGTTTGATTTTTAAAAAATGTTTAAAAGGGGTCAAAACTATGACATCAGGTCAAAATTCTATAAATATAATTGTATTGGCTATCAACATACAACATCATTTTGTGATCAGGATGATAAATAACTGGAAAGAATAAAAATGGCGACAGGCAAGCATACAGTGACCAATTACCAAGCAAAAGATAATGGGTCAAAACTATCACTATGACATTATGTCAAAGGTCAAGATAGCCCTATTTGGTAAAAGACCAAGTCCAGATTATGGCAAGAACAGCTCAAATAAGCAAAGAGAAATGACAGTCCATCATGACTTTAAGAAATGAAGGTCAGTCAATTCTGAACATTTCTAGAACTGAAAGTTTCTTCAAGTGCAGTCGCAAAAACCATCAAGCGCTATTATGAAACTGGCTCACATGAGGACCACCACAGGAATGGAAGACCCAGAGTTACCTCTGCTGCAGAGGATAAGTTCATTAGCGTTACCAGCCTCAGAAATTGCAGCCCAAATAAATGCTTCACAGAGTTCAAGTAACAGACACATCAACATCAACTGTTCAGAGGAGACTGTGTGAATCAGGCCTTCATGGTCGAATTGCTGCAAATAAACCACTACTAAAGGACACAAATAAGAAGAAGAGACTTGCTTAGGCCAAGAAACACGAGCAATGGACATTAGACCAGTGGAAATTTGTCCTTTGGTCTGGAGTCCAAATTTAAGATTTTTTGGTTCCAACCGCCGTGACTTTGTGAGATGCGGCGGTGTGGGTGAACGGATGATCTCTGCATGTGTATTTCCCACCGTAAAGCATGGAGGAGGAGGTTGTTATGGTGTGGGTGCGCTTTGCTGATGACGCTGTCTGTGATTTATTTAGAATTCAAGGCACACTTAACCAGCATGGCTACCACAGCATTCTGCAGCGATACGCCATCCCATCTGGTTTGGGCTTAGTGGGACTATCATTTGTTTTTCAACAGGACAATGACCCAACACACCTCCAGGCTGTGTAAGGGCTATTTGACCAAGAAGGAGAGTGATGGAGTGCTGCATCAGATGACCTGGCCTCCACACCGCAGAGTGAAGGAAAAGCAGCCAACAAGTGCTCAGCATATGTGGGAACTCCTTCAAGACTGTTGGAAAATCATTCCAGGTGAAGCTGGTTGAGAGAATGCCAAGAGTGTGCAAAGCTGTCATCAAGGCAAAGGGTGGATATTTGAAGAATCTCAAATATAAAATATCTTTGATTTGTTTAACACTTTGTTGGTTACTACATGATTCCATATGTGTTATTTCATAGTTTTGATGTCTTCACTATTATTCTACAATGTAGAAAATAGTAAAAATAAAGAAAAACCGTTGAATGAGTAAGTGTTCTAAAACTTTTGACCGGTAGGGTACACAATTATATATTTATAGACTTTTGACCTAATGTCATAGTGATAGTTTTGACCCATTACCTTTTGCTTGGTAATGGGTCACTGTATGCTTGTCTGTCGCCATTTAGTTTATTTCCAGTTCTTTATCATCATCAATAAAAGGAGGAGAAGAAAAAAAGGAACAAATATTGAATGAATCTTTCCATACCAGTATGTAAATTCAAAAATAAACAGAGTAAAAGTCAAGTTGGTATTTGTATTAAATCGATTTATGAATATTTATGTTCAATGGTCAAAAGTGACTCACCAGCATTAGCATACACCTGGACTCCTTCATGGCTCCACAGCACCCTAGGAAGCCCATGATCAGCAGGACAACTCCAACCCCAATGAGCAGGTAGGCCACGTTAGCCAGCTGGCCCAGTTCTGCTGGGGCATCCTCAATGTTGTCTAACACGCCCAGTAGAGAGCCACTGTCCACCTTCACCCACACCCCCACCGCCAGGATGGCCACACCCGCCAACTGATACACACAACAGAGAGAGAGAAAGAGGAGAAATAGGGGGAGGGGGTAGATTTAGTGTTTGGGACAATGTTGATGAAGAGCACAGGGAGTATACTTTCAATACTCTGTGAAAACTCAAAAGTATATCATAACAATGCATCGTGGAGAAAAGCTGAGTATAAGTGGGGAAAGTGTTGTCAACATCATACAAAATGTGGTAATCTACGCAACCATTACCTTTAAAAAATATATATATATATGTAAATCCCAAACCCACAGTAATCTACAGTAATTAGCAAGTATGACAAGGCAGGTTATTCATCTACTGTGACTAAAAATGACAAGCAATATTAATTCTGGGAAATATTATAACCAGATAGAGTATATAGGTAAAGTTTTCCTCAGTACACAAATCTATCCTCACAAAGATATGAGTCATTTATGGTCACCGTGGAACTTGGATGTGACACATTGTTGTTCTGAAGTGCACTTTCTTATCCTGTTCACTCTCTGAAAAACCTGAATGACCTTGAAAATATCTAAGGGGTCATTAACCCTAACAGGTCAGGAGGCTTGGGTTCAAAATGGCGGTTGTGTGGACATCTACATGTTCCGAGTGCTACAGAGGACAGGGGAAGTGACAACTTAATTCAGAGCCTTCAAGTGAATATAATAGCTTCTGTTTTTAGCATAATATGCTTTCTCTAGACTGTTTTGATGTTAGTATAGAGATGGAATATAGGAGATGGGGAGGGGGAGGGGGGATTATTGAATGTTAGCTGAATAAAGGTTTAAACTTACAAAGATGGCTCCATTGAAGATGAACATCATAATCTTGAGAAACCCGGAGCAACACATCTTCACCGTCTGTTGTTTCCTTCTCTTGAACAACAAAACAAAACTTCAACAGTGAGTTTAGGGACAGGGTTGCCCAGCCCTGTTCCTGGAGAGCTACCCTTCTGTAGGTTTTCGCTCCAACCCCAGGTGTTACTAACCTGATTCATCTTATCAACCTGCTAATTATTAGAATCAGGTGTGCTAGATTAGGGTTGGAGCAAAAACCTACAGGACTGTGGCTCTCCAGGAGCAGGGTTGGGCAGTCCTGGTTTAGGAGATACACTTGGACATACAGAATACGTAGTCAGCTATGGTTTCAGGCCAGTGTGTGTGTGTGTATGTTCATACAATTGTAGTGTTGTAACTAGACAGCCAACCTGTCTGGTTACAAGATCACAGGATGTTAAACCAGGCTTGTCTGAATCATGTTACAATGGCATAGGGCCTCCACGCCAGCGTCCATTTTAGTTACACATTAACCAGGGAGAAAGAGATGGTTATGGGGCGAAAGCAATGCTCTCTAAATAGAGCATTTTATTTGTTTTCATGTAGCAATAAACTGGGTTTGTGGTTGAAATTAACAATCAGAAAAGACAACTACGTTTCCATTTAGTAAAACTTTGTATTCTACTATGTGCCCATGTTGTGTTTGCCAGTCAAATTCTGAGAAGACTTACCAATCACAACATCTTCATGACGCTAACTTCTTTATTTCAACTGTCAGTCCCACATCCCTCAAAAACCCTTAGACTGGTAACACGGCTTTCACACCTTGCAAGATAGTACCAGTCCATCTCTTTACTTGAAGTCGGAGCTACTGGGCAGATAACTGTCAAAAGTAGTCCCTTGGTCAAAAGTAGTGCACTAAATAGGGAATAAAGGGCCATTTGGGACGCACTCAGAGTTGATTGATGTTTTATTACTAGAGGTATTTTACAGGCATTGGTATTACTGGAACAGTCGATTAGTCTTATCGGAATGTTCCTGACAGTCACTGACCTTCAGTAGCATAGAAAACACCTCCATGAGATACAGACTTAGCTATCAAGACCCATAATATCTTTATGGTCCTTTTCTCCAGTAGCTTGTGGGCTTCGTGGGAAAGTGTCACTGGACGAGACCAAGCCTAGTTTTTTGGTGTGTACTTTAGTATCATAGTAAATACATTTACATTTTTTTAAAAATTTTAGTCATTTAGCAGATGCTCTTATCCAGAGCGACTTACAGTTAGTGAGTGCATACATTTTTTTACCTCCATAAGGCACACAGACATATAGTTTAGAATTGTTATGTTGATACAGTATTTGTTTATGCCCTCTTCTCTAGTAGCTTGCTGGCTTCCAGTGAACTGGAGAAGTGTCACTGGATGAAACCAAGCCTAGATTTTATGACCATCATGACCAGGTTGTTCCTTTTTGCTGTTTATCAGTCACTGTCTTTATTTACTTTGACAACTTTCACCTGCTACCCACAGGGCCATAAACGTCCCCGTGACCAGGAAAGATATAACAAGATTGAGAGGCAGAATGCTACCTGAGTTAATGTTTTTAAAACAAAGGGTGAGTTTCCCAGACAATGATTAAGTCTAGTGCTGGACTAAAAAGCATGTTCCGGTCTAGGCTTAATCTCTGTCTATGAAACTGGCCCTAAATGTGATTTATCAACAGCACCATCCCAGGCCAGGAGTCTCGGTTTCCCTCTAGTCACATGACTAGTGTATGAGAATGCAGCAGCACCATCAACATTTTAACAAGTCATTAATATGTTGCCATTTGATCTCATGTCTGCTAGAACTTTAATGTGAACCAGTCTTTCATTGGGCAAAGTTCTCCCCTTAGATACAGGATCTTCGGACAGAAGCAACCGGATTCATGCTAATAAGTTATTTATTAATCCCAAAATTCATCTTCCTTCTAACAGAAGACACATTTCTTAATTTTTTTTTAAATACAATGTATCAGTTAAATAGAACGATTTCTCTGGATGTCTGTGATCTGACTTTCTGTTGCATATTGGATGCAAATGCAACCTGTCACAAAATGTATTAAATTGAGTATTAGTTTATTTACTGAAGAAAGTACTGGTTTTCATGAAGTGTTTTTTATCTAGTACATCAGACAATGACTATTGTATCATTCAAGTTTGTGTATAGTGGATTACTTTAAGTGGAGTAGGAGAATTGAGTCTCTTACCTGTGCTGAGGTGATGACTGTTGAGGTCTGAGAGGAGTGTTTGTCCCAACAAGTCTCCATCTGGCCTTTTATCCTCTCCCATAGGTCTGACACACACACGAGGGGAGGGAGTAATTGACCAAAGCACCACTGATTGGTTTCTAGTTTAGGACAACTTCCTGGAGGCTAAAGTCCTACCGAGGTGACAAACACACACACACATTCTAGAAGGTGAAAAACACAACTACACAAATTATTGCTGCACTTTTGTCACTTATTCCTCTTCAGAATCTATTGAACCTCAAGAAGACAAAAATTATTTCAAACTACCTTTCATTCAAACATGTGGTATTGCACTCTCTCACTGTTTACTGCGTGGCTCATCATTCATTTATAGACCAGGAAAACTTTTTTTCAGTCAAAACCCCAACACATTGACGTCACTCAGCCAAGTGTCATGACCTGTCGCTAAGTCCAGTAAGAACTGCTGTAAAAAAACACTTTGTCAGCAACCCAAATGGCACCCTATTCCCTATGTAGTGCACTACTTTTGACCAGGGCCTGTAGGGAATAGGGTGACATTTGGGACAAACTCAAACCTATCCCTCAACTCTATTTTTACCCCTTTTATGATTATGTCTAAGGTAGTCCTACTAGGTCTATGTCAAATGACCACAAACAATGGCAACAACTAACTGCACTCAAACACACTCAGACATTCCCAAGGAAATGTATTCATACATGTTAGCTGACATGGGAGTTCATAGCATTCATCTTACAGTATAAAGTAATTAGAAGCAGTTTCTACGACTGAACTATTCAATGAGGAAGTCACTACATGTTACTAAGCAGTTACTGTAATTGAAGGTAGGCAAATAAATATATTTTGGGATGAAAGCAAGAGAGATACACCTGACCAGACTTCAATAAATTTACATTACATTCTTTATTTTGTTCATTCGAGGGGATTGAGCAGATATACAGTCATTAACTGAAATGAATCAAATGAAATCATGCTATGACTTTTACATTCGACCTGAGCACTAAAACACAAACCTATAAAACACAACCAGACCATACACAAATATAGTAAGACGTTTTTCCATTGAATGCCTGATGTAGAATCTAATAGCTCATTCAGTTACAGTAGTTAGTGGGACAGTGCAGGTCAGGAAGGACATTTAGTCCAGCACGGTTGGGGTCAATTCCTTTTCAATTCAGCCAATGCAGGAAGTAAACCGAAATTCTAATTCTCCACAACGCTACTCCATAAGAATAAAAATGGAATTGGAATTTCAGTTCAGTTCCTGAATTGACTGCATTGAAATTGAATTGACCCCAACCCCAGTATCCAGTTGAATCAAGAAACTTTGGCAGGTTGGTTGGTCAGTCATAGTTGACCTAACATTTTGGTTTACAGTGTATAGGCTACAGCTGAACATTCATAAGCAATAGCCTCATAAGCCAGCCATCTAGACGCTCCCTTAGTATAGGGCCTTGAGTTTTTCCACCACGCAGCCAGGAGAAACTCAGGGCCCTACAATGTCGTTGATGTCAGGCAGACACAGCTGCGTTATTGACACTATTAGAGCAGGTGCCTCCATTATTACTGCAGTGACACTCAACATCCACATGGGGGCAGTATGATCATTTTTACCCAATACATTACTGGGAGGTTATACATGTGGAGTGTGCGACTCAGTATGATCATGACACAATCAAACAGAATCTGAACTACAGCACTGAACAACTGTTCTTAGGCTAGGCTTGGGTTGTGGGAAGGCTCCCAGATGAAGTTTCCCCTAGGTACAGATCTAGGATCAGCTTACCCTCCCCAATCCTAACCATTAGTGGGGGAAATGTTAAACTGACCCAAGATCAGTGTCTAGGGGCAACTTCACCCTACTCTGGGAAGCTTATCCTATAGCAAAATACATGCCATCAGCTCATTCTAAACAAGAGAACTGATGTGAAATCTGTTGTTAGAGGCAAAGTGAGTGCAAGTGACTGGGGAACCAGTCGGTAACAGGGATAGTAGCAACAATGTTACACAAAACCAAGAGTACATTCACAACGCTAGATTTCTGGCAAGTCATTGAGCGTGTGTGGGAGTGTTTGTGTATTTAATTTTTTCAGTGTGTGTTTGTGTGTGTGTGTGCGCGAGCATGTATACCGTATGTATGTTTAAGGCGTTATCAGCAGGAGCAGCCACCCTTGTTGTCTGGGGGCGTGTCCTGTAGGCTGGGGGCCTTGTGATTGGCCAATGGGCTGGGCTCCCCATTCATGCTCTCGCTCATCTTCTCGCAGATGCGGTCGACGAGACACTCGAACACCTGCTTCACGTTGATGTTGTCTTTGGCACTGGCCTCGAAGAACTGGAACCCTGGAGAAAGAGGGAGGGAGGATGGAGAACAGGGAAACAAAGGATTACTAGAAGCAACAAACCTAGCGAAAGAGTGACTTGCATTTTGTTCTCTGTGAGATATATATATATATATATATATATATATATACACACACACACACACTACCGTTCAAACGTTTGGGGTCACTTAGAAATGTCCTTGTTTTCCATGAAAACATACATGAAATTAGTTTGAATAGGAAATATAGCAAAATAAATAGGAAATGTAGTCATTGACAAGGTTAGAAATAATGATTTTTAATTGAAATAATAATTGTGTCCTTCAAACTTTGCTTTTGTCAAATAATCCTCAATTTGCAGCAATTACAGCCTTGTAGACCTTTGGCATTCAGTTGTCAATTTGTTGAGGTAATCTGAAGAGATTTCACCCCATGCTTCCTGAAGCACCTCCCACAAGTTGGATTGGCTTGATGGGCACTTCTTACGTACCATACGGTCAATCTGCTCCCACAAAGGCTCAATAGGGTTGAGATCCGGTGACTGAACTGGCCACTCCATTATAGACAGAATACCAGCTGACTGCTTCTTCCCTAAATAGTTATTGCATAGTTTGGAGCTGTGCTTTGGGTCATTGTCCTGTTGTAGGATGAAATTGGCTCCAATCAAGCGCAGTCCATAAAATGTTGCAAAATTCCTTCATCAAGATCCCTTTTACCCTGTACAAATCTCCCACTTTACCACCACCAAAGCACCCCCAGACCATCACATTGCCTCCACCATGCTTGACAGATGGCATCAAGCACTCCTCCAGCATCTTTTCATTTGGTCTGCGTCTCACAAATGTTCTTCTTTGTGATCCGAACACCTCAAACTTTGATTTGTCTGTCCATAACACTTTTTTCCAATCTTCCTCTGTCCAGTGTCTGTGTTCTTTTGCCCATCTTAATCTTTTATTTTTATTGGCCAGTCTGAGATATGTATTTTTCTTTGCAACTCTGCCTAGAAAGTCAGCATCCCGGAGTCGCCTCTTCACTGTTGACGTTGAGACTGGTGTTTTGCGGGTACTATTTAATGAAGCTGCCAGTTGAGGGCCTGTGAGGCGTCTGTTTCTCAAACTAGACACTAATGTTTTTGTCAGTTGTGCACCGGGGCCTCCCACTCCTCTTTCTATTCTGGTTAGAGCCAGTTTGCGCCGTTCTGTGAAGGGAGTAGTAAACGGCGTTGTACGAGATCTTCAGTTTCTTGGCAATTTCTCACATGGAATAGCCTTCATTTCTCAGAACAAGTATAGACTGCCGAGTTTCAGAAGAAAGTTATTTGTTTCTGGCCATTTTAAGCCTGTAATCGAGCCCACAATTGCTGATGCTCCAGATACTCAACTAGTCTCAAGAAGGCCAGTTTTATTGCTTCTTTAAATCAGCACAACAGTTTTCAGCTGTGCTAACATAATTGCAAAAGGCTTTTAAAATGATAAACTTGGATTAGCAAACACAACGTGCCATTGGAACACAGGACTGATGGTTTCTGATAATGTACGCCTATGTAGATATTCCATTAAAAACAATACAATAGCCATTTACATCATTAACAATGTCTACACTGTATTTATAAGTGACCTCAAACTTTTGATACTGGGGTCACTTATAAATACAGTGTAGACATTGTTAATGATGTAAATGGCTATTGTATTGTTTTTACATACACACACTACCAGTCAAAAGTTTGGACACACCTACTCATTCAAGGGTTTTTCTTTATTTTTACATTGTAGAATAATAGTGAAGACATCAAAACAATGAAATAACACATATGGAATCATGTCGTAAACAAAAAAAAGTGTTAAACAAATCAAAATATATTTTATATTTGAGATTCTTCAAATAGCCACCCTTTGCCTTGATGACAGCTTTGCACCCTCTTGGCATTCTCTCAACCAGCTTCACCTGGAATGCTTTTGCAACAGTCTTGAAGGAGTTCCCACATATGCTGAGCACTTGTTGGCTGCTTTTCCTTTACTCTGCGGTCCGACTCATCCCAAACCATCTCAATTGGGTTGAGGTCAGGGGGTTGTGGAGGCCAGGTCATCTGATGCAGCACTCCATCACACCCTGGAGGTGTGTTGGGTCATTGTCCTGTTGAAAAACAAATGATAGTCCCACTAAGCCCAAACCAGATGGGATGGCTTATCATTGCAGAATGCTGTGGTAGCCAAGCTGGTTAAGTGTGCCTTGAATTCTAAATAGATCACAGACAGTGTCACCACAAAGCATCCCCACACCATAACACCTCCTCCTCCATGCTTTACAGTGGGAAATACACATGCGGAGATCATCCGTTCACCCACACCGCGTCTCACAAAGACATGGCAGTTGGAACCAAAAATCTCTAATTTGGACTCCAGACCAAAGGACACATTTCCACCGGTCTAATGTCCATTGCTCGTGTTTCTTGGCCCAAGCAGGTCTCGTCTTCTTATTGGTGTCCTTTAGTAGTGGTTTCTTTGCAGCAATTCGACCATGAAGGCCTGATTCACACTGTCTCCTCTGAACAGTTGATGTAGAGATGTGTCTGTTACTTGAACTCTGTGAAGCATTTATTTGGGCTGCAATTTCTGAGGCTGGTAACTCTAATGAACTTATCCTCTGCAGCAGAGGTAACTCTGGGTCTTCCATTCCTGTGGCGGTCCTCATGAGAGCCAGTTTCATAATAGTGCTTGATGGTTTTTGCGACTGCACTTTAAGAAACTTTCAAAGTTCTTGAAATGTTCCGTATTGACTGACCTTCATGTCTTAAAGTAATGATGGACTGTCATTTCTCTTTGCTTATTTGAGCTGTTCTTGCCAAAATATGGACTTGGTCTTCTACCAAATAGGGCTATCTTCTGTATACCCCCCCTACCTTGTCACAACACAACTGATTGGCTCAAACGCATTAAGTCAATTCCACAAATTAACTTTTAAGAATGCACACCTGTTAATTGAAATGCATTCCAGATGACTACCTCATGAAGCTGGTTGAGAGAATGCCAAGAGTGTGCAAATGTGTCATCAAGGCAAAGGGTGGCTATTTGAAGAATCTCAAATCTCAAATATATTGTCATTTGTTTAACACTTTTTTGGTTACTACATGATTCCATGTGTTATTTCATAGTTTTGATGTCTTCATTATTATTCTACAATGTAGAAAATAGTCAAATTAAAGAAAAACCCTGGAATGAGTAGGTGTGTCCAAACTTTTGACTGGTACTGTATATATGTTTATTTTCTGGGTGTGTACTGTATATACAGTGGGGGAAAAAAGTATTTAGTCAGCCACCAATTGTGCAAGTTCTCCCACTTAAAAAGATGAGAGAGGCCTGTAATTTTCAACATAGGTACACGTCAACTATGACAGACAAATTTAGATTTTTTTTCCCCAGTAGGATTGTAGGATTTTTTATGAATTTATTTGCAAATTATGGTGGAAAATAAGTATTTGGTCACCTACAAACAAGCAAGATTTCTGGCTCTCACAGACCTGTAATTTCTTCTTTAAGAGGCTCCTCTGTCCTCCACTCGTTACCTGTATTAATGGCACCTGTTTGAACTTGTTATCAGTATAAAAGACACCTGTCCACAACCTCAAACAGTCACACTCCAAACTCCACTATGGCCAAGACCAAAGAGCTGTCAAAGGACACCAGAAACAAAATTGTAGACCTGCACCAGGCTGGGAAGACTGAATCTGCAATAGGTAAGCAGCTTGGTTTGAAGAAATCAACTGTGGGAGCAATTATTAGGAAATGGAAGACATACAAGACCACTGATAATCTCCCTCGATATGGGGCTCCACGCAAGATCTCACCCCGTGGGGTCAAAATGATCACAAGAATCCCAGAACCACACGTGGGGACCTAGTGAATGACCTGCAGAGAGCTGGGACCAAAGTAACAAAGCCTACCATCAGTAACACACTACGCCGCCAGGGACTCAAATCCTGCAGTGCCAGACGTGTCCCCCTGCTTAAGCCAGTACATGTCCAGGCCCGTCTGAAGTTTGCTAGAGTGCATTTGGATGATCCAGAAGAGGATTGGGAGAATGTCATATGGTCAGATGAAACCAAAATATTAATTTTTGGTAAAAACTCAACTCGTCGTGTTTGGAGGACAAAGAATGCTGAGTTGCATTCAAAGAACACCATACCTACTGTGAAGCATGGGGGTGGAAACATCATGCTTTGGGGCTGTTTTTCTGCAAAGGGACCAGGACGACTGATCCGTGTAAAGGAAAGAATGAATGGGGCCATGTATCGTGAGATTTTGAGTGAAAACCTCCTTCCATCAGCAAGGGCATTGAAGATGAAACGTGGCTGGGTCTTTCAGCATGACAATGATCCCAAACACACCGCCCGGGCAACGAAGGAGTGGCTTCGTAAGAAGCATTTCAAGGTACCAGCAACCAAAATACCAGCAACAGTGTGTGAAAACCTTGTGAAGACTTACAGAAAACGTTTGACCTGTGACATTGCCAACAAAGGGTATATAACAAAGTATTGAGAAACTTTTGTTATTGACCAAATACTTATTTTCCACCATCATTTGCAAATCAATTCATTAAAAAATCCTACAATGTGATTTTCTGGATTTTTTTTCTCATTTTGTCTGTCATAGTTGACGTGTACCTATGATGAAAATTACAGGCCTCTCTCATCTTTTTAAGTGGGAGAACTTGCACAATTGGTGGCTGACTAAATACTTTTTTTCCCCACTGTATGCCAATATTAGTCTGTCTTTTAAGGTTGCGAGACAGATAGACAGACAGGAGACGGACAGAGAAAGAGAAGAGTGTGTATTCCCTGCCACCCAGCTCTTCAGCCAGTCTCTGTCCGTCCTCAGAAAGAGAGAGGGAGCGAGAGACAGACAGGAGACGGACAGAGAAAGAGAAGAGTGTGTGTATTCTCTCCCACCCAGCTCGTCAGCCAGTCTCTGTCCGTCCTCCGCTGGTACCAGCCTGTCGTCCTCCAGGTCAGCCTTGTTCCCCACCAGGATCACCTGGGCGTTGTCCCACGAGTACGTCTTGATCTGGGTCGCCCTGGGGACCGGACAACGACAATCAATATATGACTTTCATAACAATAGTATGCATCTGTTACTGTATTTAACCTCAGAGGTAACTAGTGTTGCAAAACCCTCGCATTCCAGCTGTTTCATGACTTAGCGAACACGATTTTCCAACAACAGGTATATCGAATGGAGAAAGCTGAGCCCCATGGGAGTACTGTACCCACCAGTCCTGCCCACGCACACACACCCACAGAGAAAGTTAGTGTGAATGTCTGTGCTGTGTCAAATGTAATTGAATAAACTTTATTGATCCTAGAAGGGGATATGACCCACCAGTCCTGCACGGCGTAGAATGAGTCCTGGTTGGTGATGTCATACATGAGCAGGAAGCCCATGGCTCCTCTGTAGTAGGCTGTGGTGATGGTCCTGTAACGCTCCTGGCCCGCCGTGTCCTGTCACACACACACACAGTTGGTTGTTTTAAAGAGAGAGTTAGTACCATGTCGTCTATGCCCCACCTAAATAAATACACACAGCACAGCTTTTAAATGGACGCCTCCAGTTTCAAAACACAATAGGCTTATCCTTACTGCAGCAACAGACAGATGAGCCACGAGGGCTACTAGGCTAGCACACAGAAACACTGTCAACCAACATACTGTAGGTCCTGTAGCGATGGAGAATCACCTTCCCCAAAGAAATAGAATAACGTAAGGAATTAAAAATCACCCATTATGACCTCACCTCATTGACTTGAAATGGGGACACCCGTTCTAGTATTTCTATGGGGTTCACATTGCCCCAGCACAGCAAAAGCCATAAGGGCCATCCATCATACAGACACATGGTGTGAGTAGTGGAGGAGTATTAGGGGTTAACTGGTTAACTGTAGCCTACTCTGCTGCTGGGAAGAAGAGAATGATTAACCCATAACTGCAGCAGAGCAGAGGGAAGTCCCTGCCAAGACAGCCCTCCTGTTTCCACACCCTATATGTACACCAGGATACAATGGCACTGATGCAGAATACTGTAAACCTGGTCTGACTAACATAACCTATAGGGCAAGGCGTTATTCCATCCTGAGCCGGTAAAACTCTGGGCCCTAGTTATAGTAGCAGTAACTAGGACCTGGAAGTTGTTCCTGGTCAGGTCAGGGAAACGGCTGGCACTAGCAATAACACCTCAACGAATAATCAATATTACAACTAAGCTAATGTGGATGGTTGATCTAGATAGCAACATGCGGGCGGCAGGTAGCGTAGTGGGTAAGAGCGTTGTGCCAGTAACCGAAAGGTCGCTGGTTCTAATTCCCGAGCTGACTAGGTGAAAAATCTGTCGATGTGCCCTTAAGCAAGGCACTTAACCCTAATTGCTCCTGTAAGTCGCTCTTATCTAAATGACTAAAATGTAAATATCAGCGGTCATAAAGATATGACCAGTAGTTTAGTGTAGTGGTGAGAAAGCTACTGTGAGAGAATCTTCTAGGCACCCTTTTCCCTACACCTACATAGTGCACTACTTTGTCATGATAATAGGGTGCCATTTGGGACACAGCCCTAATCTTCTTCTTGTGAGAATCCCATCTGACAGACAGCAATACTGTAATAGACATGTATAGGGCGGCAAGTAGCCTAACGGTCAAGAACGTTGGGCTAGTAAACGAAAGGTTGCTGGTTCGAATCCCTGAGCTGACTAGGTGAAAACCCTGTCAATGTCCCCTTGAACAAGGCACTTAACCCTAGTTCCTCCTGTAAGTCGCTCGGGATAAGGGAGTCTGCTAAATGACTAAAATGTAAAACGTATTGGGTGTCAGATTGCACTGTAAACAGAGACAGCAGCACAGCCTTCTGCATCTTTTGTCAAGGGACGATGTTCAACATCAAGTGAGGTTAACGTCGAGAGTGTATAGTCCAACCACAGTCTGTGTCCAAAATGGCACCCTATTCCCCATATAGTGCACTAATTGGGCCCTGGTCAAAAGTAGTGAATGAGGAAACAGGGTGCCATTTCAGATACCGTACATAATACAGTAAACAGGCAACATGTTTCAAGCAACTGTGGGCCCTTCTTTGATGTGTATAGTTGTTATTTCAGGGCCCATCTTTGACGTGTATAGCTGTTATTTCAAGGCCCTTCTTTGACTTGTATAGCCGTTATTCAGGACCCTTCTTTGACGTGTATAGCTGTTATTTAGGGCCCTTCTTTGAAGTGTATAGTGCTGTTATTTCAGTGGACAAACACCCTCCTCACTCAGCATACCATCATCAGCCTGCTGGAACATAAGGGGCAAAAATTCAGAGAATTAATGTTGTTTTAGCAAAAACGTCCTCTCCTTCCTCCCTTGTTTTGAGTAGGCTGGTAAAACAAGCCAGGCGAACATAGCAGACAAAAAGGCACAGTAACAAGCAAGAATGTGCACAAGGATGCTCACACACACTCCCTCAAGTTTTACACACCTTCCCTATAACCTTTGACCCCCTTGCTGCCAGCTCTTAGGAAACTGTTGGGGAAAAAACGTGTTTGACCAAATACAATGCTATTACTCTGTAAACAAATTAACAACAGACTTTCAGCATGCTTATATAGAGAAGGGCACTCAACATGTACTGCACTGACACAAATGACTGATGATTGGTTGAAAGAAATTGATAATAAGAAGATTGTGGGAGCTGTACTGTTTTCAGCGCAGCCTTTGATATTATTGACCATAACCTGTTGTTGAGAAAACGTATGTATTATGGCTTTTCAACCTCAACTCTGAATACTCAACTCTGAATACACGATAAGGTAATCAATCTAATAGAACTGGAAGTTTCTCTAATGTCAAACATGTCAAGTGTGGTGTACTGTAGGGCAGCTCTCTAGGCCCTCTACTCTTTTATATTTTTACCAATGACCTGCCACTGGCAATAAACAAAGCATGTGTGTCCATGTATGCTGATGATAGACCTCAGTTGAATCTGGTAATGAATGGTGTGGCTTTTGAACAAGTTGAGGAGACAAAATTACTTGGTGTTACCTTAGATTGTAAACTGTCATGGTCAAAACATATAGATTCAATGGCTGTAAAGATATGGAGATGTCTGTCCGTAATAAAGAGATGTTCTACTTTTTTGACACCACACAAAGCAAATCCTGCAAGCTCTAGTTTTATCTTATCTTGATAATTGTCCAGTCATATGGTCAAGTGCTGCAAAGAAAGTTAAGCTGCAGCTGGCCCAGAACAGAGCGGCACGTCTTGCTCTTCATTGTAATCAGATGGCTAATATTAATACTATGCATGTCAGTCTCTCTTGGCTAAGAGTTGAGGAAAGACTGATTGTTTCTTATAAAAACAAGAAGTGAAGCAATGTGTTGGAAATTCCTAATTGTTTGCCTAGTCAATTTACACACACCACTGACACACACACTTACCCCACCAGACATGCCACCAGGGGTCTTTTCACAGTCCCACGGTCCATAATAAATTCAAGGAAACGTACAGTATTATACAAAGCCATGAGTGCATGGAACTCCCATCTGACATAGCGCAAACCTGGTTTCAAAAAACAAATAAAGCAACACCTCACGGCACAACGACTCTCCCCCACATGACCTACTTGTTGTGTGTATGTACTGACATGTATGTGTAACTGATAGAGGCACACACACGCACACTAGATGTAAAGTATTGTCTGTAATGTCTTTTTCCCAGTAAGACTAGCTGTCCACCATTGGCGTCGGCTAATGGGGATCCTAATAAATCTAAATCAAACCCACTTCTTACCCAGATCTGTAGCTTGACCCTCTTATCGTTGCGGTAGACCGTCTTGACCTTGAAGTCGATGCCCACGGTGGAGACGAAGGCCGAAGTAAAGGAGTCGTCAGCGTAGCGGAAGAGTAAGCTGGTCTTCCCAACGCTGCTGTTGCCGATGATCAGCAGCTTGAACATGTAGTCAAAGTTCTGGTCCGCGGCATCCTTCTGGGCCTGGGTCTGCTGCTGGCTGGCACCGGGGTCGCTCGCCAGCGCCATCTAGAGGAGCGGAGGGGAGGAAAGAGTTGAAGCAGTGCAACTCCTAGTCCAGGGGTGCGTTCAGTACGACAGAACTGTGTGTAACGTTTAATTCCACAGAAACGGTACTGTACCGAACGACCAGCTAAAATAACGTTGTGATTATGGTGGCCCAGAGGTCGATTGAGTTTTGCAATTTCAAATGGTCATACCCATATTGTTCAGCCCACACCATAGGGCCAAACCTCGCCCACATCCTTTATGAAACTATTCAATATTTGGTCAGTCATTGGACCTGACTATGTGATGATCAGGGTGAATTTATGACAATGTTGTGAGTCAGCAGGTTTCCTCCATAACTCTCGCTCGCCCTCTGTTTTCCTGTATCATGAATAAAAGCCAGAGTATCCTGTCCACTCCCTCCATCCCTCACTCTCCTCCATCCCTTTCCTCCCCCATCCCTCTCTTCACTATAGTCCTGCAGCATGAATAAAAAGCCTGGGGTAATTCCACATTAACGGAATTGCACTGAGACAGATTTCTCACTTAAAATGTATGCCAAACAAAAACCATTGATTTCAAAGTTTAACAAACCATACAGCTCTATGCACAATGACTACTTTTAACAATAGAACACTGAATATTTTACAAAAACATATTTACTGGAAGAACTGTGCAGATGCAAAATTTGGTAACAGAATTTCGGTAAAATCTCCCTCAGTTTATGTGTCCACGTTTTCCTAAATATCTGCTCTGAATTAAGATTCAATAATGTCTGCAGAAAGAATGGGGTGTCAGCTATAACATGACACTGACTTAAAAAAAAAAAAAAGGTTTTTGAACTACAGTAAGTGAAGTCTATTTACACCAGGTAACGGAATTGCAGTAATGGAATTTCATCATGGGTCTCTGATCTGTACTACACAGAAATGCATAATCATGGATATGAACGTCATTCTCTTCATGGTGATGTATCCTAGGTATAAATATGCAATATCCTCCTTGGGTATTATTCTACACACTGGCTATTATTTTAATGAGCTCTATACCCAAACAAGACCAAATTTGGTTGGTCCGGACCAAATTGGAACCAATCATAGACATCTATGTTTCACAAGTTTGGACATCAAAGTAAAGCACAGTAGAGTACAGTACAGCACACCAGTAGAGTAGAGATCAGTACAGTAAAGTATAGTTCAGTACACTACAGCAGAGTAGAGTTCAGTACTGTTCAGTAATGTAGAGTATAGTTCAGTACAGTAGAGTTCAGAGCAGTACAGCAGAGTACAGTACATTAGGGTACTCAACTCTAGTCTGCTCTACTGTACAATACCCTACTTTTCTTTACTGTATACTGTGCAAACTTGTGAACCCAACTGTAGTTTGTGAATACTATGATTTCCCATTGTAGCTATTTCGATTTGGTAATGGAATTGAGTTTTACCAACAAAATTGATATCAGTAAAAACCCTAATTGATCGGTCTACCTTCACTTCTTACTTTTATGAACTTTCATTATCCTCCCTCCTCATGAGGGAGAGAAATTAGAAAATATCTTAAAGATATGTGGGTTTTTGGTAACGGAATTAAGGCAAAGGGCAATGTTTCTTAAACTTACAGAGTTTACAAAACGAAATATACTCTGAACAAAAATATTAAATGCAACATGTAAAGTGTTGGTCCCATGTTTCATGAGCTGAAATAAAAGATCCCAGAAATTGTTAATACGCACAAAACGCTTATTTCTCTCAAATGTTGTGCACAAATTTGTTTACATCCCTGTTAGTGAGCATGTCTCCTTTGCCAAGATAATCCATCCACGTGACAGGTGTGGCATATCAAGAAGCTGATTAAACAGCATGATCATTACATAGGTGCACCTTGTGCTGGGGACAATAAAAGGCCACTAAAATGTGCAGTGTTGTCACACAACACAATGCCACAGATGTCTAAGGTTTTGAGGGAGCGTGCAATTGGCATGCTGACTGCAGGAATGTCCACCAGATGTGTTGCCAGAGAATTGAATGTTCATTTCTCTACCATAAGCCACTTTGAACTTAGTTTTAGAGGATTTGTCAGTACGTCCAACCGGCCTTACAACCGCAGACCACATGTATAGCGTTGTGTGGGCGAGCGGTTTGCTGATGTCAACGTTGTGAACAGAGTGCCGCATGGTGGCAGTGGGGTTATGGTATTGGCAGGCATAAGCTATGGACAATTAACACAATTGCATTTTATTGATGGCAATTTGAATGCACAGAAATACCGTGAAGAGATCCTGAAGCCCATTGTCGTGCCATTCATAAAAGGTTGAAGCTCATTTACTGCATTTAAAAAACGCTATTTGGAGAACAGCAAAAACAAGCAAAAATGACCTCAGCCATTATCACATTGGTTACTGTAGCTTCATTCACCACAATCGATCTACAAACACATAGCCTATTAGCTATACAATTAGCTGCTGCACATTAACTCAGCACCGGGATTAAAAACTATAATTTATTACATACTGAGGGATCTGTTAGCAAAAAAAGTATTTTATTAACAAAAGGTAAACAAATAAGTTTGCTTTACAGAACCATCTTTTTTGTGCAGTTTTATAGAACATTTCCTGCAATGCTAAACATTCTGCCATGGGGTAGGGAGACATTTTTGCAGTTTTAAAGCTACATTTCATGCAATTCTACAATAACCTTCTTTGCCATGACTTATGCCAGGTTAATATGATATCTGAGTGAAAGTGACAAAATCAATGGGTGCCCCTTGGAGGTCAGGACCCCCTGGGCACGTGCCCAGCGTGCCCGGTCGTAATTCGGCCATGATTACTACAAGTTTAGATAGCTGGCTAGACTAACTACACTAATCGAATCTGTTTGACTAACATGGGCTAATTGAGTGACTGTCAGTGAGTGGAAAAAGTTAATCTGCTGCAACCAAGTTTTGAAATTGCACCTTTTATATTCTACTATTCTAACACTCAACAGTAAGTTGAGACTCCGACTGAGTTCCAATGGTTTAAAAATAAATAAAGATCTGAACCTCGGTGTCCTCATATGTAGCTACGATCCTGTATATGCCTCAATTTCTAAAAAAATATAGACTTTGGTTTGACACCCATTTTGACATGCTCCTATGAACTTCACCTATTGGTGCTCATTGGTCCTTTTACATGGAAATGACCCCAGAATGTCCACTCTTCCTTCATCCCTCTCTCCCCTGGCCTGCAGCATATGAGCGACGCTGAGCCGAGCAGTGCTCTTTGCCTGATTAAGACCGTTTCCTTGGCGACAAGCTCAGCACAAACCATCCAGGGCCATAAAAGAGGGACTGGCAAATACAAACTAAGCAGAACAGAGACTCAACACACACAATGAATACAGTAACACGACTAGAAGACACCAGAGCGTGCTGCTGTTGCCAAAATAGCACTCAATTCTGACTGCATTTATGTTGGCATCCATTTTTGCGGTCTTTATGAGGAGAATTGCCCCATATCAATGCATTCAATTTCAATGTAGGCCCTTTTATCAATCATAAAACCATACAGGTATATTACCCTCCTTCCAAAAATGGACATATTCAAAAGCAATGATACTACACATGATGAGTGATCCATTGCCCTTTAAAAAGGAGGTAATTACATATTCAACTGGTAACAGTTGCCAACATTACAAGTATATTTGGAGATGTTACAACCTGAGGCTGGAAATGTTGTTCTCTCTGACAAGGTCTAGGTGACCGTGACCCAGAGGAAGAGGGACTTGAGCTCACAGTGGTGGTGGAAGGCATCAGGACATGATTCAACATTCCACTCACTGTACATAGTGGGCATATCTGAAATACTACTTCCCCTAGAGTCTACAGTGCATTACTTTTGATCAGAAACACATAGCTAGTGTGTGTGTGTGTGTGTGTGTGTGTGTGTGTGTGTGTGTGTGTGTGTGTGTGTGTGTGTGTGTGTTGATGGAAAAGGTAAATGAGGTCACCTATTTGAGGTGATGATGGGTGGGACGCTTTTAATTCCTCCCAACAGGATATGATGACCCTACCAATTTATGGTGGTGTCCCGAATGGCACCCTATTCCAAGTGGTGCACTAGCGAGTGCCATTTGGGATGCCAACATTACAATCTCATTCATGTATGGCCAATAGACTATAGGTCTAACATACAAATGTAAACCGTTGAACTGCCTGCTCAAAAAGTAAGCAGTAAAGGGATAAATTCCCAATTCAAGTTGCCCAACAGCCTTCGTTCTTTTTTATTTACAGTTGACGGTAATAGATCTGTACACATAGGCCTAGTCTACTCTACTTTGACATAGTAGGCATAATAACCATACAAAATAATGAGAAAACTGGTTGTAGGCACTTGCTGAAAGCTTTTTACATAGAGAAACTCGAGGCAGAACGCAACAGCTGTCCCAAAACCACACGAGCAGTCCTCGTCTAAGCTGACTGTAGCCTTTTGCAAGAAATATATTAAAAACACCCATAACTTTGGTTTTGACACTCATGAAAGTCAACGTTCAGAGAAGCATCTCTGGGCTTCCATATGGCCAATATTTAATTTATTTACATCATGTCAAATAAGAAAAGAACCTATGGAAAAGAACCAAACACAAAACCCCATAAGAAATGCTCCTGAAAATACTGTCGGTTTCTTTTTCATTACCTAAAATCCAGTGTGTGAATCCTTTTTTTCGTCCACTCCCTCCTCCCGTTCCAACTCGATGTCTATTTCTTTTCTCTCGCCTAATGTAAGGTACTCCCGGATCTCATGCTCGCTCCTCCGTTGATTTTGCGATATGGAAGGCTGCGGAAGTTTCCCAATTTTAATCCGGTGTCACCGACAGACCGACTGACGGAACGTCGATGAATCCTCGTTCACACAACCTCTAAACATACAAACTCTGTAAGTAGTGTTGCCCGTTTGCTTAACTCCAAAGGTAGTCAACGAGTGCGGTGCGCGTTGCAACGTTGTTGCTTTTTGATTTATTGTTAGTTTTTCTCTCTCATTCAACTAAGTTACATTGTTACAGTTCAGGGGAAACTTATAGTCAACCAGGCAAACAAATACAAGTTAGCTATTCTCCATCTTTTTCTCTAAGAGAGTTACTCAAATAATGTAGGCCTACATTGCTAAATATTAAATTGATAGAGATCAGAATTCATACAAGGAACAGCTTAGTTAGAAGAAAACCCAATCAGCTTTAGTATCAGCGATAGTGTGCTATGTAGGCATATGAGTAGGGTTTCAAAATTCCAGTGTCTTTCCTAAAATTCCCCGGTTTTCCAGATAATCCTGGTTGGAAATTCATGGCATTAGGAGGGAATAAGAAATCCACGTGTCCTCCTACCAGGATTTCTGGAAAAATTGTGCAACCCTATGAATGAGACACCTGTAGATATATTTATACCACTAACTAAACGGTGGGAATGTATTTCTGTTTTATCCTGGAGAGGATACCCAACCCAGATTACGGTTTTGATTGAATAGGGCTTTATATATTCCTGAGAAGTTATTGCCGCTTTCATGTGCTAGTCGGAACTAGGAAGCTCTGAAGTTTCCGACATTGCTAACTGCTTGTAGTTATACACTTGCCGAGGTCAACCAGTGTGAAAGTCGAACATTTCAGAGTTTCCTAGTTCCGACTAGCACCTGAACGCAGCATTATTCCTCAGTCAGCCTTCTGAATGTCCACCCCCACAGCCAGGGGATGAAGGCAGTCTAGGATACAGTACAGTCCAGCTGACACAGAGCAATATGAAAGATCTAGTCTAGCTGACTGGCCTGTACCACCCAGGGCTCTGACTGATCATATAAATAATGCTCCTTCCTGCATGAGAAATGGAAGTACGCTATGGATCCTGGGAACAAGGCCAAATGGCACCCTATTCATATAGTGCACTACCTCTGATCAGAGCCCTATGGTGTCTGGTCAAAAGTAGTGCACTATATAGGGAATAGGGTGTCATTTGGGACACAGCTCCTGGGGCATTGAGATGCAGGAGACCTGCCAGATTGCAGTAGAGTGGATGAGTAGGTTTTTTATTGGAGCTGTGTGCTCTGTGAGAAGCATTACAAATCTCTTCTGCATGAGTGCAGTGCACCACTTATCCCTCAGTGCAATTGTTATGACTGGGTATAGTTCTCCGACTCTTAATGATAAGCTATAGGATGGACTGAGTTAACATGAAGTATTCTTATTATTTCCATCTTTATCTAAATACTGTAATGAAATCCTATTTTAAATATAACGTTTAACATACAAAAATAACACATTCCACTCTTAGTTACCCAATTTAACATTTTTTTTTTTTTTAAACAGATTTCAAATGACTTTTGTATTAAAATATATAAAACAAATTGTCATACAATAACAAAATACCTCAGTGTAAACAATGTAAAACTACAAAAAACGTTCAATATAAAAGTACAAAATATCAAACTACCCAATTCTACATCATCACCAGGGTAAAGCAGCGATTCATCTGGCAAAAAACTATTACTTCTACTAAAGTAGGAAAGTACACATACAGTCCATGTCTCGCAGGCCCTCTACTTGACGAAGATAGCTGGTTTCTCTGTTAAGATGTGGATGAGCAGGTTTCTCTAAGATTGAAAAAATATATAAAACTACTAGATAGCAAACTACCCAAATTATACATCATGTATTAGACCAGTACTGCCCAATCCTAACGTACCACACTACACTAATGCAAACACGATTTGTATTTGGACACGTTTGTCCCAGATAAGGACCATACAACCTTTGTATCCATAGTACTAAACTAGCAGGTTTCTCAGAAATGGAAAATATAAAACAACTAAATATACAAAATAAAAATCTCCATAATCACCGTACCAGTTGGTAAACCAAAAGTAACCACTAGCTACTGCTACTGTAACACAAATACTTCTGCCATGTTTCTCAGTCTCTATATAGTACTAAACTAGCAGGTTTCTCAGCGATGGATGGCAGGTTTCTCCTAGCCGGGTCATTGACGTCCCAGAGCCTCTGGAACTCAGTGATGAAAGGCAGGACCAGGTCTGGTTCCTCCGTGACCAGGATGTTCTCCTTGTTGCTCTGGATGGCTGTCAGGGTCCAGTTCAGGGAGCCGGTGATCAGGCGCCGGCCGTCCACCACGGCAAACTTGTGGTGCATGTGGACGGCGCCGGAGTCACACCTCACACAGATGCCTGGGGGAATGGAAGGGGAATAGACAGGATGAGAGCGGCCATGCTATATTATGAATACAGTCACAGTTGTGGTGCATTGTGGTGGAGTCACACCTCCCACAGAGTCAAACCTCACATGGACATCACACAGATTCCAAATAGAGGGGGGAGGGGGAGAGAGAGCCATTCATAACATGTCTATCTACCTTTTTTGAATCGTGGCACACCTTGATGGGATAAACAACTCTGCAGCACACCTAAAATGTCCCTGTTAATGTCACCTAAAATGTCCCTGTTAATGTATTTAGTAGTAATGACCTCCATCTAACTGATCCATACTGCTTTTTTATAGATTAAAAATAAATAAAATAAAGATTAAATAGGGTTTATTTGTACTATTTTCATAATTCCTTAATCATGATGATTAATTTGTGTGTACCCAGTGCTTGACTTGACTGAAATAGGTTCAGGTACTAATTTTGGGTGCCGGTACTGTTTATATTTAGGTGCAGGAGCTCCAAAATACTTTTCAACATATATTCTATAAAAGGGAACAGGCAGTAGTAGCTCAAGCAGTAGAACATTTGAGGTGCCAGTACTCAGCTCCTGCCCAAGTCAAGCACTGTATTTAACCCTTTTAAGAGCGTCCCGCGAATCCGTGCTAGAAATAAAATATTTATACTAAACAAAAATATAAAACGCAACATGTAAAGTGCTGGTCCCATGTTTCATGAGCTGCAATAAAAGAGCCCAGATATTTCCATAGGCACAATTTTATTTCTGAAAAACAATTTTTTTTGTTTACATCCCTTTTAGTGAGCACTTCTTCTTTGCTAAGATAAACCATCCACCTGACAGGTGTGGCATATCAAAAAGCTGATTAAACTGCATGATCATTACACAGGTGCACCTTGTGCTGGGGACAATAAAAGGCCACTCTAAAATGTGCAGTTTTGTCACAACACAATGCCACATATCTCTCAAGTTTTGAGGGAGCGTGCAATTGGCATGCTGACTGCAGGAATATCCACCAGAGGTGTTGCCAGATAATTGAATGTTAATTTCTCTACCATGAGCGTCCTCCAACGTAATTTTAGAGAATTTGGCAGTACGTCCAACCGGCCTCACAACCGCAGACCACGTGTAACCACGCCAGCCCAGGACCTCCCCACATCCGGCTTCTTCACCTTTGGAATCGTCTGATACCAGCCACCTTGACAGCTGATGAAACTGTGGGTTTGAACAACCGAATAATTTCTGCACAAATTGTCAGAAACCGTCTCAGGGAAGCTCATCTGTGTGCTCGTCGTCCTCACCAGGGTCTTGACCTGACTGCAGTTCGGCATCGTAACCGACTTCAGTGGGCAAATGCTCACCTTCGATGGCCACTGGCACGCTGGAGAAGTGTGCTCTTCACGGATTAATCCCGGTTTCAACTGTACGGTTCAGATGGCAGACAGCCTGTATGGCTTTGTGTGGGCGAGCGGTTTGCTGATGTCAACAGTGACCCATGGTGGCGGTGGGGTTATGGCATGGGCAGGCATAAGCTACAGACAATTAAGACATTTGCATTTTATCGATGGCAATTTAAATGCACAGAGATACTGTTACGAGATCCTGAGGCCCATTGTCATGCCATTCATCTGCCACCATCACCTCATGTTTCAGCATGATAATGCACGGCCCCATGTCGCAAGTATCTGTACACAATTCCTGGCAGCTGAAAATGTCCCAGTTCATCCATGGCCTGCATACTCACCAGATGTGTCACACATTGAGCATGTTTGGGATGCTCTGGATCGACGTGTACGACAGAACATTCCAGTTCCCGCTAATATCCCGCAACTTCGCACAGTCATTGAAGAGGAGTGGGACAACATTCCACAGGCCACAATCAACAGCCTGATCCACTCTATGCGAAGGAGATGTGCCGCGCTGCATGAGGCAAATGGTGGTCACACCAGATACTGACCGTTTTTTTCATCCACGCCCCTACCTTTCTTTAAGGTATCTGTGACCAACAGATGCATATATGTATTCCCAGTCATGTGAAATCCATAGATTAGGGCCTAATTTATTTATTTCAATTGACTGATTTCCTTATATGAACTGTAACTCAGTAAAATCGTTGAAATTGTTGCGTTTATATTTTTGTTCAGTGTAGCTCCGGTAAAATATGTATTTAGTTTTGAACGGGTTGAGCTAGAGACAAGTGGTTTTTCTGCATTGTAAAGCATTTGTGCAACCACAAACACAAAGCCATGCTCCATTGGTTTCTATGGTAGAGGCTGTGATGCAGCTAGACTAATCAGACCTGCCTGTGCTAATGGTTCTCACAGGCAAAGTAAAATGATACAAAATGACTTTGCTTGTGATGCGCAACCCTCAAATGATACAAATGTAGCCTAACCACAGCCTGAGCACACCTGACTTGAAACAACTGTACAGATGTAACCATGTGCAATTCAATGTATTTTTTCAGAGCTGCACTGGTGCTCCCAAGTTTAAATTCCATGTGCATTCCACAGGTCTCTGACTCGTCGGGGCTTGTGCTGGCAAGCCCACTAGGGCCAGATTACGCTTGCAACATATTTAATCATCCCTCTGGATACGTCCCAAATGGCACCTTATTCTCTATATAGTAGGGCTGCACAATTAAACAAATTCACATAGAAATCGCAATATTTCCATATCGCAAGAGATCCATATCGCATGCAATATTTTGAAATGCATCTCAGCCTTGTGTAACGTCCGTTTTGATAATTTACTCTTATTTGTCACACCAA
Organism: Coregonus lavaretus; assembly: GCF_964263955.1. Classification (NCBI taxonomy): domain Eukaryota; kingdom Metazoa; phylum Chordata; class Actinopteri; order Salmoniformes; family Salmonidae; genus Coregonus; species Coregonus lavaretus. The sequence continues at coordinate 37,881 of NW_028163086.1, read as the reverse complement.
GCTCCGCCCCCTGTCACTCAAGCGGCGCAGTTCCTCCTCCTCGCTGTTACTTTGCATGCTGTTCTGTTAGGTCAAATGCAGTCAACCTATTGTTCCAAACAATAACATTTTGCATTCCACTTTTCTTCTTTAATATAAACCAACAGGACAATGATCCAACACACCTCCAGGCTGTGTAAGGGATATTTTACCAAGAAGGAGAGTGATGGAGTGCTGCATCAGATGACCTGGCCCCCATAATCCCCTGACCTCAACCCAATTGAGATGGTTTGGGATGAGTCGGACAGCAGAGTGAAGGAAAAGCAGCCAACAAGTGCTCAGCATATGTGGGAACTCCTTCAAGACTGTTGGAAAAGCATTCCAGATGAAGCTGATTGAGAGAATGCCAAGAGTGTGCAAAGCTGTCATCAAGGCAAAGGGTGGCTATTTGAAGAATCTCAAATATAAAATATATTTTGATTTGTTTTACACTTTTTTAGTTACTACATAATTTCATATGTGTTATTTCATAGTTTTGTAGAACATAGTAAAAATAAAGAAAAACCCTTGAAAGAGAAGGTCTTCGAAAACTTTTGACCGGTAGTGTATATTTTTTGGGAACTCAGTCCAGCTTTCAACTTACTCTTGAAAGTTGTAATAGTAGAAGGCACAAGGTGAAATTTCGAAATTGGGTAGTGCATCAGCAGATTTCCTCTTGTCATGTCAGTCATTGCAGACCTTAGAGAGCTATTTATAACTCAAATGTCCAGATCAACTAGCCCATGTCACCTCATGTTTTTTTGCCCATAGATTTTGTTGTAATGTTTGAGTCACTCAAATATGACATGAATAAACATTAGACATGGCAAAATGTATAGATTTGCAGGAAATAAACAAACCTGCAACATTTTCTCACCGTCAACAAGAGGGGTGTGAACAGTTTGTCATGAACAGTGCTTGTGCCCATAGAAATAGACGTGGGGCGCGGGATGTTCCCCAATGCAGGAAGGGGGGCCTGAGTGAAAAAGTTTGGGAACCCCTGGCCCAACCTGCTTTGCAGATGAGTGATGTAGGCGCATAAGGGGATAGTACAGTAGGGCCCTGTGTAGCTCAGTTGGTAGAGCATGGCGCTTGCAACGCCAGGGTTGTGGGTTCGTTTCCCACCGGGGGCCAGTATGAAAAAATAAAATGTATGCACTCACTAACTGTAAGTTGCTCAGGATAAGAGCGTCTGCTAAATGACTAAAATGTAAAAATGTACATAGCTAGGTGGTAGGTTCTAAGAACTGCTTTAGGATTGGGCCTCTGCCATCAGCCTACCTGCTCTGCAGATGGCCCCTATTTATAACATTAGCAGCAGTGAGAGAGGCTTCCCTCCCTGTCAGTGACTTGATTTATTGACTTTGGCATATCAGCCTACCTGCTCTGCGGATGGCCCCTATCTGGGAGCCGGTGATGAGGGTGTAGTCCATGTCAGTGAGGATACGGATGGGGATGCCCCTGGTGTGGAGGGCCAGCACGGCCCGGCTCAGGTCCAGGTTGGTGAAGGCGAACACACACAGGTCCAGGGAGGAGGAGGCAGACAGGATGTGGCCCAGGAGACGGGTGAAGGAGGTGTTGACGTTGTGGGGTAAGGGACAGGGGCAGGGGCTTGGGGGGGAGAGAGGAAAGGGGGGGGGACATGGGAAGAGGAAGGGAAGATGATAGGGGGACAGAGGAGAGGAGGATAAGAGGGAGAGGAAAGGGGGAGAGAGAAGGAGTTACTGTGGAAGGTGGATCTACTGTATAGTAGTCACTCACTGAATAATTGTTCCTAGCCCGTAGCAAAACATCTGAAATCAATAGAAAGACTATAAAAAAAACAGCAGAATTCTTAGAGATATTGGATAGATATATTATTAATGAAAATGATGGTGAGTAGTTAAAGTTGACTGTGCCAGCATCCCAAATGTTACCCTAGGGCACTAGTATCCACTACTGGGCCCTGGTTAAAAACAGTGCACTATATAGGGAAAAGGTGCCATTTGGTACGCATACTATTACTTACAATGGTGAGTCAGGAGTGAAGAGACGCTCCGTGCAGGCGACCTCCGTGGGGAAAAAGAACACTTCTTTCAGGGGCCCCCGGGATATTTTCCGGGGCCAGAGGCGACAGAGGAGCCAGCCCAACCACTTCACACTGAGAGTGAGGGCCACAGCCCCCAGACCCACAATCTTCACCATCTGAACCACTGACATCTGTGGGCAGAGGGCCAAGTTGTCATGAAAATGTTGAATAGAAGCGCTAAATTACATACAGTAGGCCTTCCCTTCTTTCCCCCCTGCCTTTCAGCTCTTGGTTAGGATTAGCCTAGTTAGGGTGAAGTCTTGACAGCTAATGATAGTTGAGGTCTGTTGGGTATGCAAAACAGCCATTAACTTCTGAACGGTGCTCGTTTTCACCAGCTTTATGGGGACAATGACATAGCTAGCAAATAATGGAACTCTGCTGCAGCCCAGAGCAGAGGCTAGCTACTTAGCTAACTACAGTAAGTGAGTTTGTTAGCTAGGCCCATCTAGCCAGCTTATCTCTGCAAGTCTGAGCTACCTTCATGCAGTGGTTTTTTTGTAAGCACACTTTCTCAGTTCATTCCTTGCTGTGTGCTAGAATTAACTCTTATTTTAAACCACTTTAGACCTAGCTACCTTGACTTTTTTCACCGGCGAGTATCGGTCTCCACGATGGACTTTTATTTGAGTGGACGTCGAAGACGAACGCCGGCCGGTGCTCTAGATCTGTCAATCAAATTAAAACACGCAGGATATTTGCAACGTTTCCACCAATCAGGGGACAGTTGTTGAAGCGGTTGAACATGTATTATTATTTTGTGAGATGTATGATGTAGAAAGGGAGAGGTTGTTTGACAGGGTCAGAGAAGTTGGACAGGAATGGGAAGTGGGTGGTATTTTGGGTGGGGATGATGGGAGTAGTGAGGGTTGTAGGGAATTATTTTATTGTATTAGAAATTCAGGGTTAGTTAAGAGAATAGTGGTATAGATAGGTCGTGACCGGCTTCACATTCCACTACAGTAGGTAGCGGTGTATGCACCTGTCAGTTGGTTGCGATTCGCCAATAAAACTTGAAGAAGAAGACGAAAATGGTTTAATGTGAACTTCCGGTTCTGACGGCGATCTCAGGAGGAAAAATGGCGGAAGCGGATGTTCTGTTTGAATCAGATGGCGTGTCGACTGGAGAAGAACGTGAGGAGAATTGGATTACTGTGGCGGATGCAAAATGAAATAAGAGAAGCAAAGTGGTAGTGAGTCTTTTTTGGCTGGAATAAGGGTTTTGGGACGATGTTGTTACCTGGAAGATCCGTTTGAAGTCTATTAAAATTGTGGATGCGTTGAATGAGGTGGAGTCGATGAGAATAACGGGAAGTGGGTTTATTTTGTGTTTCTATGGAACAGAAGGAGCATGCTTTGCGCCTCAAGAAGATTGGAATGTGTCGTGTGTGGATCTTTGAAGCAGGGCGCCTATCAAGGGTGTTATCTCTGGGGTGGCGCTAGAAGTAAATGCAAAGGCTATATGCGTGAAGAATTGGATCAAGTGGTTGGTGCACAACGACTGACCCGCATGGTAGATGGAGTGCGGAAGCCCACTCCATCCATTCTATTGTTATTTTGATGAGTCTCTCCGTTCTCACGTGTATTTGGGTTATATGAGATTCCCTGTGAGAGCCTTTGTGCCCGAACCCATGCAGTGTGATAAATGTAAATGATTTGGTCATGTGTCAAATGTTTGTAGATGGGAGGAGTATTAACATGTACCTGCATTTCTGAAGTGTCCTGTTAGTGTGAAGGAGACGGAGGTTGCATGAATAAGGGCTGTCCAGAATGTCTTCTATCCGGAGGCGTTGAGAACAGTGGAATAAAGGCGTGAAGTTGAAGAAGTAATGGTAGTTGGAGTAGAGACACAAGATGTTCTGTGTCAACCGAGGGATCCTGAGATGTTGCATGTTAAGAAGGTGGACTTTGTAGCATTTATTACTTTAGTTATCAACTACACAGCGCAAACGGAGAGGAAATCGGAGAAAATAGGCATCATTGTGAGTGCGGCTGAGGCATTGCAAGGAATCCTGTTGAAAAATGCTCTATCCTCACAGGCACCTGAGCCTGTGTAGGGATGTGACTGAACAATTGGGATGGTTGTTTTGATTATTTATTTTGTATTTTGTATTATCTCGTTCGGGTCCCCCCATCTCGCAATGGAATATATTATTTTTGTTTTGTTTCAATACCCCGTACAGTAGGTGGCGGCAATACACCAATAGGTGTAGTCTGCCATAAAACTTTGACGAAGAAGAACTTCCGGTTCTCGTTGCTTGCTTTCTCCACTAAAAAGCCGAAGCGTGTGTTTTCTTAGGAAAGGTAGCGAAACAAATATATCGTTTCATGGAACAATTATTTAATATAAGGAGCTTGATTATAGATAATGTTGTACTTTCCATTATTAATAACGAAACATTCAGTTTCATGAAACCACCGCTGGCATCAGCAAGGAGCCAAGAGTTGTTGGAGAGTTAACAGTTTATGACAACAACACACGTTGTTGTAGCTAAGCTAGCTAGCTAGCTACTTGCGCCTAGCAGGATTACATTATTAATTTACAGTTTAGAATACGTTGATTTGATTGAACGACTGCGATCTATTCAGTTACAAAGTTGCATTATTTGTAATTGATGTACATTTGCTCAACAGAGTTTAGCGAACTAACTAGCTAACCTTACTGTACACGTGAAGACTACCTAATATGGGTCGCCGCAAGTCCAAGCGAAAGCCCCCTCCAAAGAAGAAGCTTACTGGAAATTTGGACACTCAATTCACCTGTCCATTCTGCAATCACGAAAAGTCCTGTGATGTGAAAATGTAAGTAACAAAGTACAGTATGGCTACCTCCCAAATGGCAAATCAAAACCATCGCGCTCTCCCAAAAGCTTGGCGGGTGGTGCGTAAAACCCGCGAATTCAGACAAAAAAAATAGGTGTAATGGGTTCGCACTCAAAATTATGTCGCATAAAGCTTACTAAATTATTCGATGTTTTAAAATGTTTACTGCATCAGGGATAGTGTACATAGAAGTTTCGGCTACACAGACGTTACCTCCCAAATGGCACCATATTCCATACATACTGCACTACTTTTGACCAGAACCCTATGGGCACTGGTCAAAAGTACACTATGGGCATTAATATGGAGTTGGTCCCCCCTTTGCTGCAAAACAGCCTCCACTCTAATGGGAAGGCTTTCCACTAGATGTTGGAACATTGCTGCAGGGACTTGCTTCCATTCAACCACGAGCATTAGTGAGGTCGGGGACTGATGTTGGGCGATTAGGGCTGGCTCGCAGTCAGCGTTCCAATTCATCCCAAAGGTGTTCGATGGGGTTGAGGTCAGGTCTCTGTGCAGGCCAGTCAAGTTCTTCCACACCGATCTCGACAAACCATTTCTGTATGGACCTCGCTTTGTGTACGGGGGCTTTGTCATGCTGAAACAGTAAAGGGCCTTCCCCAAACGGTTGCCACAAAGTTGGAAGCACAGAATTGTCTAGAATGTCATTGTATGCTGTAGCATTAAGATTTCCCTTCACTGGAACTAAGGGGCATAGCCTGAACCATGAAACAGCCCCAGACCATTATTCCTCCTCCACCAAACTTTACAGTTGGCACTATGCATTGGGGCAGGTAGTGTTATCCTGGCATCCGCCAAACCCAGATTTGTCAGTCGGGCTGCCAGATGGTGAAGCGTGATTAATCTCTCCAGAGAACGCGTTGCCACTGCTCCAGAGTCCAATGGCGGCGAGCTTTACACAACTCCAGCCGACGCTCGGCATTGCACATGGTTATCTTAGGCTTGTGTGCGGCTGCTCGGCCATGGAAACCCATTTCATGAAGCTCCTGACGAACAGTTCTTGTGCTGACGTTGCTTCCAGAGGCAGTTTGGAACTCGGTAGTGAGTGTTGCAACCGAGGACAGATGGTTTTTACGCGCTTCAGCACTCTGCAGTGCCATTCTTTGAGCTTGTGTGGTCTACCACTTCACGGCTGAGCCGTTGTTGCTCCTAGATGTTTTCACTTCACAATAACAGCACTTACAGTTGACCGGGGCAGCTCTATCAGGGCAGACATTTGCAGAACTGAAAGGTGGCATCCTATGATGGTGCCACGTTGAAAGTCACCGAGCTCTTCACTAAGGCCATTCTACTGCCAATGTTTGTCTATGGAGATTGCATGGCTGTGTGCTCGACTTTATACACCTGTCAGCAACGGGTGTGGCTGAAATAGCCTAATTTACTAATTTGAAGGGGTATCCACATACTTTTGTATATACAGTGTAGTTCACTAGAGGGTAATGCACTACAGGCTGTAACTCTTACATTTTAATGACTTAACTATTTATTCATGCTTTGTGTTTTAACTTCCCTTTCTTGCCAACAGGGAAAGGACCAGAAATACTGGGATAATATCATGCACAGTTTGCCTGGAGGAGTTCCAAACCCCCATTACCTGTATCCTTTGAATGCTGATCAAGTCTATTGAACTCAGACACAATAACTGTTGTTGTTATCACATTTGGTATGTTTACATGCACACTAATAATTCAATATTAAACTGATTATGGCAGGTTATGCAATAGTCGTATAAACACCTTACTCTTCTTATCTTGATCTGCGTAAGGTTACAATCGTAGTAAGCATAAAACAACTGCTTTTCTGAGCAATCTTTCTAATTATTAGGACGGTGTATTTGATCTGCACATATGCTAACACCAGCCAAGCGAGCCTCCCTCTTTAGCGCGAGTGAAGTGAGTTCGGAACAACTGAATGTACGCGTCTTAGGGACTTACCTGGAGAAAATCGGATCTCTCTGAAATAAAAATGGATTGCCCTCCCTTCAGTAAAATAATATTTTTACCCAACCCACCCTGAACACTTTAAAAAAAAGTAAGTGACCCCTATACCCAAATTAATAATTAAAACATAAAGTGGATTGCAGAGAACATGCCTACTGTTTACCCTCACTCCTATGACAGACCAGAGCCATAGATATGCAGTTTTAGAAACTGTTCTTCATTTTGTAAGGATTACATGGCAAAGCAGCCAGAAGGTTGTGGATTCACAGACCACCACTGACAAGGGGGGTGAAAAGATATCCATTATAATAAAAGCACTGCATGAATCTATCTTATTTGTGGTCTGAGAAAAAATTACCTCTTATAAACGCATTTCATGCAATTCTACGTAATTTTACATAATTGGAGACAAGCAGAATCTTTTTTTAATATCACAGAACATGACAACAAATGAACGCATGCTGCAGCACCGGATACTTTTTTATTTCTATACAGGCTATTGTTAAAAAAGAGGATAGTCTAAGTTTGGAACAATGCTGAAGTTGTCTATCAACAGTAAATATTGAGCACAACAGAATCAGTTACAACGGAAGTATCTGATCATCAATGAATTCGAGAAAAAGCCATTCAATGTTTAACACAGCAGCCATATATCATCAGTTAGGCCTATATGCACTTGTAAACCATTTTCATTTGGGAAACTATCATTTTCAAATGTATTCTGTTTATTCCATGATATTGTTGTTACAAAATAGATGTGTGTTGACTGTGATTAGGGCATGGGAATATAAGAGCATCTGATAGGCTAAATTAACAAACTAGGCATGCATAGCTCACAGCATGATCCTCAAACCAAAGACTGGCCAAACTCGTGTTTCTAAAAGTGAATTACAAGGCACTGTAGAATGACTGTATAGCCTAATAAGGCATTTTTTGTTTCATTATTATTTAATTCTAAGTAATAATTGTAAATATTGTATACAGCATAAATGCTAAATGTATAGACATGTTGTTGAAGTGCTGTTGTTGAAATGCTAAGCTCTCCTGCCAGTCTGTAGCGTGTCACAAATGCTTCACAATGTGTTTGTTAAATAGCAGGCTGTATTCCCTGTCTTCTTTCTCTATGACACGAATTATGACCTGTAGGCGTGTGTGCAGAGGCCCGTCGGTCGGAGGCGTGGCCAGTTTGAGCGGGCCAAATCCGACGTAACAAGAACAGCCACAGACACAGAACTCTACCAGGGGTTGCTAAAACGGCTGTCATCAAAACGCACTTGAACTCACCCTACTGTCCGAGTGCTTAGCTTACAGAAACGTACCACCTCTATTGCATATGCAGACAAACTCATCCACCGCGTGAACCTTATCATGACACCAACGAGAGCTGGGATCCAAATTCACAGCGCGTCTGCCATGATGTTTATAAAACTCAGCGGACCCCCTTGCGCAGTGGAACTCAGAACGATACGTGAACATTGCTGTCCTTTCAGCAGTGAGATTCGAAGGGCGCTCAAATCGCTCAAAATAACCCTCATCAAGATGTAGCCTACATCTAATAGTCCTACTCATCACTTGTTATTATTACTAATAGAAGATTCTCACTTTTCACAGTGGTGCTCGTTTAGTAACGTTAGATCAAAGCTAAATCAATGTCTCGCAAGAGCCCATAATGATTAATTGGGATTTGACATAGCAGATCCAAATATAGTAGCATATAAGCCTATAATCTTACACCAAAAACACCTCCGCAGTCATTTCTTATCTGACGCTAAATAGTCATATTTTCCTCACGTGGCCAAAACGGAACAGTTTGCGCACCGCAGGCAATGCTTTGATTGATACAAAATAGTCTTACAAGAAATGCTAATAGTTTAACACCACCTGCTTTAATTTGCTCGCAAAACAGTTATTCAAGAAGATCTATATGCATATTCCCATGAAACTGATTGAAATCAAATGATTGGCATGCAGTTTGGACATTTCACTAGTAAAACGTGAAGAATTCTAATTCCCGATGGACAGTGATAATGGCCTACTAGGTACAGTGATACTACTAGGTACCTACTAGGTATGCCTAACTTGGTGTTTGAGGGTATTAAAAATAGAAATTTTCTTGAGACGATGTTGTGGGCATATAGGCAGACGTTGCAGTTGGAGGATGCATTTTATGCACCTATTCTTAAATGATATTCAATCTGTCGGTACAAACGTTGAGAAATTATGTCATCAAAAAAAATGCGGAAAAGTAGCTGCTGCCTTGGCAACAGCTAATGGGGATCCGGAATAAAATCCAATAGAAATACCTCTGGTCCTCAACTTCACGCTGTCCCTCTCAAACTGAACAGGACATCAGCAGGCCTAGTCGGCACTCACAGACATTGCATTTTTTGACAAATTGACTCGCCTCCTGAAGTGACAGCGTACACAGCACAGCCATTGGTTAGGCAGCACAAACACAGCACAGCCATTGGTTAGGCAGCACAAACGCAGCACAGCCATTGGTTAGGCAGCACAAAAGGGTTACATCAGCAAGAGCAGGGCAGGCCGGGGCTCATGATTGGGAACGCCTATCCATTACAGTGTAGCCTAGTTTTATATACACCATCCCAGCAGTGCAAAAACACGGGAAGTAAGTACATTTTATTAGAAATATAACTTTGCCCTGTGCTTCTCCTAGCATGCTCTATAGTATAGTATAGTATAGTATAGTATAGGCTATGGGTCATTTGATTGAGCTACCATACACTTGATATTGCGCGCCCAGCAGAGAATCAGGGTGGAGGGGCATCATCGGGCACAAATGAGATACTATAATAAGCAACTAATTCTTAAACCCTGAGAAATATGACATTTAGTAAATTACAAATTACATGACCCTCCCCTGGACTAAATGTAAAAAAATACTAAACCATCTTCCGCCGGGTAACTATTGTGTACATTTCGATCTCCTTTAGAAGTCGTTTTCACATACACATTTGATATGTTTGAACTCAGAATCAAATATGCTTCCCAAAAATAACATGGTCGCTGTGGCAGAAGGTTTATTTTGATTGCCTCTTTTCTCATTTATCAGAGTGCCAACAGGTAGCCTGGTTTCAGATGTGTCCATGTAAACGGGATCGAACAACACAGGTATCTTTTGGTTATCACTATGGCAACAGCCTCAAGGAACAATAAAAAACACAATATTTACATCTTACAGTTAAATGAGAAGGAATTAAACAACAAAACATTTAAATCAAACTATTATATTAATCAGACTATCCATAATAATCGCATTGTGTGCATGTAACCATACTAATTGATACGTAATCAATAAGGCTGCAGCAGTTGTAATTTCCTAATGATGTAATGCCTCATTTCATTGGATTGGCTCTTATGATAATATTGTTTCTAGGTATTTTAACATCAGGAATGCAAACAGCCCAGTTACAGACTATAAGTTGCTCTGGATAAGAGCGTCTGATAAATGGCTAAAATGTAAATACTGCCATGACTAGACACAGTTGCATGCAGTCGCATTTTCTCCAATCTCCTGTTGCTAACATCTTCTGGTTGAGTGTATATAAGTTCTATATCCTTACCTTACTCTCTAAGATCTGTCAGAGCCTGTGGATGTGTACAGTGATTGGATAGACGCTTGTGAAGCAGCCAATCAGTAGCTCAGGCTCACCGGGGCTGAAGACATCACATTGGAACAGGAAGCTGATTAGAGGTGGCTCTCGTCTGCTTCTCACCAATCACTGCCCGTCTACAGCCCAAGATAATGGTCCCGTTCCAGGCCGACTACATTGCAGACGTTGCATTGCATCAACCAAGTGTTGCGTGCCATGTCGTCAACTGCAGTTGGGCATCATATTGCTATATGATGTCGTGGTTAGCTGATATGTGAAACAACTATCAAGTCGTTGTGAGATCTGGCAGATGCCTGCAATGTAGCGGCCTCCGACCCTTACCTCACCACACATCTCCCACACTAGTGACCTGGCGTCCACCGAGACGGTCAGACCAGTCTGTCTTGCATAGCTATAGTTCAGTCCAGAGACATATATAGGTAGCGTCCCAAATGGCACCCCGTTCCCTATGTAGGGCACTACTTTTGACCAGCTCCCAGAGGGCTCGGGTGGACAATAGTGCACAATATTGGGAATAGGGATGCAGCCATAGAGGTATATATGACTGGTTAAGTCAACCTATTCCCCTACTCACCGTTTGTTTTAATTTATACAGACCTCTCATCTTACAAGCTGTCAGTCGTCATGGCTCCTAGTTTACTGGTCGGATTATACAGTTAGTAGCTGCTGTGGGGTCAGTTTTTGTTTCACCACAATTCATTTTTACTCTCCCTCGTGTACAGTTCTAGAGATACCCCATTGGAATGACCCAACACTGTGGTATTGTGTATATTCGGTGTAACTCTTGAGTGTGTTTTTATGCAGAGTAACTTGTCACTAGTGGGGTGTTCCAGAAAGCAGGATCGTTAAGTTAGCCAGCTAACTTTGATATGCAGTTAAATATATCTCTTCATCTTTTTATTTAGAAAGCTAAACTTGAATAAGGGTTGTTGTTGGTTGTCAAGTCAATTATACCATGAGAATTTCAAGTTTGATTTTTTGGGACAGTTAGCTGGCTAAGTCATTGATCCTGCTTTCTGGAACAGTCCAAACACTCAAGTAGTTTTATGTCAAGTGGTTTATGAAATATTTTCTATGAATATCCAAGGTCCTTTTTCTAAATGATAGAATGGTTAAGGTATCTCCCTGAAGACATGTTGCACCATTCCTTTGTTAGAGAAAATGGACTAAAGGGGAGAGGTAGTACGGTACATACACACCAGGTAAACAGTAGGTCCAAATTATTATTATTATTGATTTGAAACCATTATTGATTTGATTATTTTTAGTTTTTCAAATGATAAGAAAATTGCCAATGATTTGCAATTGGTTGCCCTTTGTAATATTGTAATGACTTTTGTTTTCAATGTGACAAATTAAAAAGTGTCGTATTTTGACACCCACAATGAATGTGTCTGTGTCAATTGTCTGATTTGAGAGTTAACCATCAAAACTAAACTATATAGAGCATATTTCTACCGGAGAGACATGCGGTTTCATTTCCTGATAATGGGCTAGCTAGAGGAAAACGCCATACTGTCCAGTTTACGACTAAAACTAACAGATGTGATCACCATGTATATGTCGGTACGTGTGTCCATGCGCCCCAATGCATTTGTGTGATTGTGTGCGTACCCATGGTTCTCAGCTGGGGATATTGACAATAAGTTATGATTCACAGAGGGCTATGATGAGTGGTTATCAGTTTGTCTATCACCTCATCCCTATCTCCCCCTCGATCTCAATCTCCTCTCATTCAGCGTGTGAGGTCAAGTATCACTCTAGTCTCTGTCAAGGCTGCCAATAACCTATACAACGGTGCCATGGCAACCATTTCCAAGGTAACAAGTATTTGGTTTCTAGGCACCTGGAGCTGTGCTCACACAATCTGCAATTTTTAAAAAACGTTTACACGCTCGCTATCAACAAGTTGCATAATGTATGTACATCCTAATTGCTGCATTTAAACACAATGCAAATGTTTAAGGAACACTTACAGGGCATTGAAACAGTCAGTTGATGGTGATATAATGTACAGTGCCTTTGTGCTAAAATAATTTTTGGGGGTTTGACTGCTCTAGGGATTGATCTCTTGAATCTCGGAGTTGCAGAATTGGGATGAAAAGTCTATTTTTTGGCTTCTAGCTAGCTGGCTGTTTGGATTCAAATAATGCAGCCACAGCTTTATTGTTTCATCTGTAGAGAAGAATTACAACAAGTACTGCATGCTGTGTCTAGAGATGGCAGAAGAGGCTCAGGGACTGTTCTTAACCACTGCCAAGATGTGGTGCAGCCGTGGCATCACCCAGGTGGGTGCTACATGTTTGGCAATGGAGAAGTTGGTCCTATGGAGGAACTGACCGTCAGAGAAGCAGGTGTGGTGCACTGATGAAGCGCTGCAGGCCTGTTTGTCAGACTGTCTTTGTTTCTCTCTGGCTGTACCATCGATGCCCCCTCCCCTGAAGCTACACTGCCTTTCCAATCCAAACTGCCTCAACTCCCAGGCTTTCATCAGAAGCCAAATAGAGACAATCAATATCCATCTCAACCATCTCAATTTCAATTAATTTGTTTTGCTTTTTATGCGCTTTGAGGTAATTTTCTGTAATGAAAAGCACTATGCAAGTTAAATTATTATTATTACAAAACAATGCCATGAAATTACTAAATATAAAGGAAAGCTAAAGTTGATTTATTGGACATATATTATCAGCAATAATGTTAATGAACCTACATTTATTTCAACACATTTATCCCCAACTCCTCTGGCACTTTCTAATCTGCAACCATTCATCAGTTAGGGGGTGTATTTACTATGAACCAAACGAAAGCCAACACTCCGAAACAGGGAGGGACCTACCTGAACTTGTCCAATAAGAAACTCTTGTTTTTGTTACAAAAGTTTTCAGTTGCAAAGCGTTTTGCTACAGTGTGCGCTAATGAACACACCCAGGCCTTGACACTGTATTAGCCTGAGTAGAACAGACTGAACACTGTGTTTCATTGTGAGCGCAGGATTCAGTCTGGTTTAACCGGGGCCAGGCTATCAAAATATTCCCCAGATCCCTTGGTGAGATGGATGTTGGAGTAGAGTGATGCTGCCTCTAGACACAGGTCAATTTGGGCATTTTCACCATAAGTGGTTTAGGTTAGGATTTGGGGAGGGTGAACTGATCCTAGATCTGTGCCTAAGGGCACCTTCTATCTGGAGCTGAAACATCAGCCACCGCAATGTAGTCCTTAAAGTTGCCCCTAGACACTGATCTAAGGTTCGTTTTAGCCTTGGGGAGGGAAAGCTGATCCTAGATCAGTCTACAGTATCTGGTGCTGATATAGTATTACAGCCACTGTGATGCAAGCCTTGACATGTCCTCATGTGTTACTGTCTCTAGCGGTCGCTGCAGGCGTCAAAGTCACACGCACAGTTCTAGCATGTGGATATATAAATAGTGATAGGAGAGATAGAAAGAGGGAGGGAGAGAGATGGAGACAAAGGGTGGTGGTGGTGTTGTCATGGACCAGCACAGGTGAAAATACAAAGTACCTCTTTATCCCTACACACTTGTTAAGGAGTTGATTGGGCATATATAGGTGAAACATTTGAACAGGAAGTGAGTGGCCTGTGTCTTCCAGCAGCCGCTGACACGTCACATGCATGCCAGAGACGGCATGGGTTTGAATCCGGCCCACTGCCCTTTGACTCACCCTTCCCCTATCTTCCATGTCTTTCCAACACTATCTCTTCAATAAAGCTCAACAACAGAAAGGAAATATACCTTGTCCATCATTAGAGCTCTTTAAAAATATATATATTTTTGTTGTTGTTGTAATGATAGTCAATTGTCGATGCAATAGCTTCCACTCGGCTACGCGTATTCTCAAGCAATAACATCGACATCTGTATTATCAACCCAAGAATACCCGTGGTCGAGACGGGAGCACCGGGTCTAACCACCTCCCCTCCATCCTTTCTTCTCCCCTCTATCCATTGTCTCTCCTCTTTTCTCTTCTTCATTCTTCACCCGTAGAATGATAGATGGGAGGGGGCAGAAGACATCGGTGAGAATGGTGGCCTGGGAAAGAAAAGTGTTTGATTAGAAAACAAACAATAACATACACTGTACACAAAGAAAGACAGAAATCGGTACCTGAAGTGAACTGGTAAACAGTTTCCATTCCTCCCTTTTCTGACCTCTTCACCCCTGTTATTAAACAAGCTTTTAACCTACTGTAGATCTCCCTGCCTGCCTGTCTCTCTCCCTCCCTCCCTCTCTCTCCCTGCCTGTCTCCCTCCCTCCCTCTCTGGTTCCCTCTCTCTCCATGCCTGTCTCCCTCCCTCCCTCCCTCTCCCTGCCTGTCTCCCTCCCTCTCTCTCTCTCGTCTTCTCTCTCTCTCCCCCCTTTATCTCCCTCTCTCCCTGTCTCCCTCCCTCCTCTCACCCTCCTCTCTCTGCCTGTCCCATTGAGAATAAGGCAGTCAGCAAGACTCAACCACACTCTCACTTGCTAATTAGAGGCAGTGGATGTCAATCAACAGCTGAGAGGAGGAGAGGAGGAGGAGGAAAGAGGGAGAGGGGGAAGAGGAGAGGGAGAGATGGAATGCATCAGCACTATGGACAGCTCCCGGTGGAGAACTCAGGGCAGGTTTCCAAACATGAGTTTACTCCTCTCTCTCTCTACCTCTCCTGTCGAATTTAAGGTTTATATCTTGATTGACTGATTTACTCTCTACCAGCCCATCAATCACATGGTATAACATGCACCTTGAATAGAGGAACACTGCCAAATGCTCTGTCTGAGAGAGAGTCCCACTCTGTCAAATTTCTCACCATCCTTCTTCCTGTCTGTCTACTTCCCCTCTCATCGTCATTGACAGGAGGTGC
Organism: Coregonus lavaretus; assembly: GCF_964263955.1. NCBI lineage: Eukaryota > Metazoa > Chordata > Actinopteri > Salmoniformes > Salmonidae > Coregonus > Coregonus lavaretus. The sequence continues at coordinate 22,515 of NW_028163086.1, read as the reverse complement.
CAAAACAAGTCTGACACGTCAAGTATTCTGACACTATATCCCTCAATACCTGGCTTCTAGCTTTCTACCTCTCGCTCTCACTTTGTGTTTCTCTCTCTCCCTCTCTTCCGCACTCACACGTGGTAAACACTAGGAAAGAGGGTGTTTACTGGTAGGCTATGAGAACAGCAAGCTTATCATTAAAGGAGGACATTCCTCCTTTACTTTACTGTTCAATTACTTGGAACTAAAGCGCTGCTGTAAAGATGTTTATGTTGTTTACCTACAGCAGCAGTTCTCTCCTCCAGGTCCTATAGCCACTGATGCTGGAGCCAGAGTCACTATTCTATAACTTCATGAATCAGTTGACAACATGATCAATCTGTAGCAAATGTATTGTATTTTTTTCCTCACCGTTTTTGGCAACACTTAGTGACAAAGTATTACATTTAGTAGAAGAGTATACTGAAGGCTAAATACACAGTAATCACGATTCCATAAAGACATCTTCTAACCACTGTAAATAGTAAATAGCAGCACATGTTTTGTTTCTACGTAACAGGATTGTATATTAGGGTTTGTTTGTTTGTAAATACTGTACATCCGGTAGACCGCTTCCTGTAAGTGGAACATAGTAGGCTACACTCAGAATAGCAGTGAACTGATTCTTTCAGCCTTATACTGCACACTATTCATTTCCCCATCAAGTAACAGCCCTTAAAGGAGCAATCAGCAGTAGAAATAATAACAAATAATTCTCCTGTTTCTGTAAAAAGCTGAGGGATGGGGCTGGAGAAATGTTACCACTCTCAAATTCATTGACAGAGCTATGGATGCAAGGACTGACCATCCATGATATCAACATTATAGTTTTAATCATGTTTTGAGACTATATACTGTTTATTTACATTTAATTTGTTTACAAACATTGGAGTAAAACAAGCTTATATTTTGGGTTCTGATGGGGTACGACAGTTGAACTAAGCTCATGAGGCATTTATTTATGTTAGGCTATATTTTTCAAGAAAAGAAAAAAGAATCAATGGGTACATATCATTACTTTATAAGTAAAATAAATGTATGTAGCAACTGATGATTGCCCTTTTAATTATTCCTAAAATAAATAATTTAAATAAAATTCCAAGAACAACAAAATAGCCTAACCAATTAAACACTGTAGAATAATGTTCTGTGATATTGTTGACAGTTCTGACAGTGCATGCTTCATTTTAATGGGACCTTTCTTTGGTTATCTATTCATCAACATATTCCTGCTTCCTTCCATCAATAAACAAAGTGTTATTCATCTATACAGAAGAACAATATAAACGCAACATGTAAAGTGTTGGTCCCATGTTTCATGAGCTGAAATAAAAGATCCCAGAATTTTTCCATATGCACAAAAAGCTTATTTCTCTCCAATTTTGTCCACAAATTTGTTTACATCGCTGTTAGTGTGCATTTCTCCTTTGCCAAGATAATCCATCCACCTGAAAGGTGTGGTATATCAAGAAGCTGATTAAACAGCATGATCATTACACAGGTGCACCTTGTGCTGGGGACAATAAAAGGCCACTCTGAAATGTGCAGTTTTGTCACACAACACAATGCCACAGATGTCAAAATTTTGAGGGAGCGCCCAATTGGCATACTGACTGCCGGAATGTCCACCAGAGCTGTTGCCAGATAATTGAATGTTCATTTCTCTACCATAAGCCGCCTCCAACTTTGTTTTAGAGAATATGGCAGTACGTCTAACAGGCCTCACAACCGCAGACCACGTGTAACCACGCCAGCCCAGGACCTCCACATCCGGCTTCTTCACCTGCGGGATCATCTGAGACCAGGCACCCTGACAGCTGATGAAACTGAGGAGTATTTCTGTCTGTAATCATGCCCTTTTGTGGGGAAAACTCACTCTGATTGGCTGGGCCTGGCTCCACAGTGGGTGGGCCTGGCCCCGAAGTGGGTGGGCCTATGCCCTCCCAGGCCCACCCATGGCTGCGCCCCTGCACAGTCATTTGAAATCCATAGATAAGGGCCTAATGAATATTTCAATTGACTGGTTTCCTTATATGAACTGTAACTCAGTAAAATCGTTGAAATTGTTGCATGTTGCATCAATATTTTTGTTCAGTATATATATATATATATATATATATATATAAATATAAAACTCGATACTAAGCCATCAGTGAATTGTAGCCTAAATGTCGCTACACCCGCACGAGATGACAGGCTTAATAGTTTATAATAATAAGTGATAAGCTCACCCGTCCATCGCATTTCCACCGTTGTCCCAGATCGGATATCTCGAGTCCATACCACATAGTGTAACCATGTTTTCATAAAAAATCAGCGAGAAACGCTCTCCAATTCCTTTCTCTTTTGTGCGTTGCAGTTTTTGGCAACCACCCCTCTTTCTCCGGAAGGTCTTTGCTATTTGGGATCATTGGGACGTCCTTTTAAATGGTTACGGTTAGGGTTAGGTAAGAGGTAAGGGTAGGGGTTATGGTTAGGGTTTAGGGTCGGGACGTCCCAGGGATCCCGGATAGCACTGACCCGAAAGCTCTACAACGAACCAATGGGATGAACCAACGCTTGTGGCATCTCCCGGCTGATTGTGAACTACAACCTCTCACTTCTCCTCCGACCCCCATCCCGAGGAAGAGCACGCCCTCCCTCACCACTCGCCACACCCGTCGCTATGGGCGGGCCATAGGGGGCCGGGCCCGCCCCCAAAAATGCTTGTGCCCCCCCCCCCCCCCACTTGAGGGAATTTATTATTAAATATAGGTACTGTAGGCTAATAATAATTGTGCCCTGCCCTCCCATGCATTTCATATGCCCCCCTTAAGACTGAGGTCTGGCGACGGGTCTGCCACTCGCTCACACGCGCCTGTAGAAAATGCATAAAACTAAAAGGCGCAGTGTACTTCTTCTTCAAGATTATTTTCCACTGAACAAGGGTGAGGAAAATCTATGTCCAACAACGACGTGGCGAAGGCTAAATGACAGTCGGTTTGAAGTTACTTTTTGTCACGAATTCAGCCGAGACTGCCCCTCCTCCTTGCTCGGGCAGGTTTAGGCGTTCGTCATCACCAGCTTACTAGCCACTACCGCTCCATTTATCATCACTCCATTTGTCTTGTCTTGTCTTGTCTTGTCAATCACACACACCTGGTACTCATTCCCTCATTAGTCTGTGTATAAGTGTTCCCTCTGCCCCCTTGTCCTTTGTGAGTGATTGTTCATTGTGAGAGTGAGTAGCTCGGTTGAGCTACTCTTTCCTTGTATGTAGCCAAGGTGGATTTTTCCCTTGTGCTAGTTTCGTTTTGACACTTGCTGCGCTTTATTCATGTACACTGAATAAACTCTGGATTTCGGTGTTTTACCTCCTGCGCCTGACTCCGTCATTCACACCTCATCACAGAATCACTCACCTCTATGGAGTCAGCAGAAGAGGAGCGCACGCCTGGAATAGTGGCAAGGGTCCAGGAACATTCCACTATGCTGGCCAGCTTAGGGGAAGCGATGGATCGGGTTCTTCAAGTCGTCCAACGCCTGGAGAGAAGAGGAACCTATCCGTCGAGACAAGCTGGCCAACCGGATCCAGCCACCTACATCACTGCACCCGGAGGGATCCAGATATCTCGACCACGGGCGTTCGATGGGACGCCGGCTCTATGTCAGGGATTCCTTGTCCAACTGGAGCTGTACTGCTGAGGCTGACAGGGCCTTCAGTAACCTGAGGGAACTGTTGACCTCGGCCCCGGTACTGGCCCACCCCGATCCATCACTACTGTTCGTAGTGGAGGTGGATGCGTCCGAGGTTGGGATGGGAGCAGTCCTGTCTCAATACTCGGGCACGCCACCCAAGCTCCGCCCCTGTGCGTTCTTCTCAAAGAAGCTCAGCCCGGCGGAGCAGAACCACGGCGTTGGTGATCGGGAGCTGTTGGCTGTTGTTCGAGCTCTGACCGTGTGGAGACATTGGCTCGAGGGGGCGAAACACCCATTCCTCCTCTGGACAGACCACCGTAACTTGGAGTACATCTGGGCAGCGAGGAGGCTGAACCCTCGCCAAGCCAGGTGGGCCTTATTCTTCACCCGGTTTGATTTCACACTGTCATACATTCCGGGTACGAAGAACGTGAAGGCAGACGCACTGTCCCGGCTGTATGATACAGAGGAGAGGCCCAGAGACAATACCTCCATACTGCCAGACTCATGCATTGTGGCACCGGTAGTATGGGCGACGGACGCAGATATAGCGCAGCCATTACGCACAGATCCATCTCCTCCACAGTGTCCAGCTGGGCTGCAGTACGTGCCTGCGCTTATCCGTGATCGTCTGATCTACTGGGCACACACGTCACCCTCCTCTGGTCACCCAGGTATCGGTCGTACAATGCGCTGCCTGACTGAAAAGTACTGGTGGCCTACCTTGGCTAAGGACGTGAGGGTGTATGTTTCCTCCTGCTCAGTGTGCACCAAGAGTAAGGCACCTAGGCACCTCCCAGCGGGTAAGTTAAAACCTTTACCAGTTCCACAACGACCACGGTCTCATTTGAGTGTTGATCTTTTTTTAAACTGATCTGCCTCTCTCTCAAGGGAACACCACCATCCTGGTCGTTGTGGACCGCTTTTCGAAGGCCTGCCGCCTCCTTCCTCTGCCCGGTCTCCCCACAGCTCTGCAAACTGCGGAGGCCCTGTTTACACACGTCTTCCGGCACTACGGAGTACCAGAGGATATAGTGTCTGACCGAGGTCCCCAGTTCACGTCAAAAGTCTGGAAGGCGTTCATGGAACGTCTGGGAGTCTCGGTCAGCCTGACCTCTGGGTTCCACCCTGAGAGTAATGGGCAGGTGGATCGGGTAAATCAGGATGTGGGTAGGTTCCTGAGGTCCTATTGCCAGGACGGGCCGGGGGAGTGGTCGGTGTTCCTGCCATGGGCAGAATATGCCCAGAACTCTCACCGCCACTCCTCTACGAACCTAACGCCATTTCAGTGTGTTTTAGGTTATCAACCGGTTCTGGCACCGTGGCGCCAGAGCCAGACCGAAGTTCCTGCGGTGGATGACTGGTTTCGGCGCGCGGAGGAGACGTGGAACGCTGCCCATGTTCACCTCCAACGCGCCGTGCATCGTCAGAAGGCCAACGCTGACCGTCACCGCAGTGAGGCCCCCGTCTTTGTACCGGGGGATCGGGTCTGGCTCTCGACCCGGAATCTGCCCCTCCGCCTGCCCTGCCGGAAGCTGAGCCCGCAGTTTGTAGGGCCGTTCAAAGTCCTGAGGAGAATCAACGAGGTCACAAATAGGTTATTACTCCCCCTTGATTACTGTATTAACCCCTCGTTTCATGTGTCTATCCTCAGGCCGGTGGTGGCTGGTCCGCTCCAGGAGTCTGAGGTACGGGAGGTCCCTCCACCTCCTTTGGACATCGAGGGGGCGCCGGCGTACTCTGTCCGTTCCATACTGGATTCAAGGCGCTGGGTGGGGGGCCTTAAGTACCTCGTGGAGTGGGAAGGGTACAGTCCGGAGGAACGGTGCTGGGTCCCGGTGAGAGATAACCTCGATCCCTATCTGTTGAGGGACTTCCATCATCGCCATCCGACTCGCCCTGCTCCGTGTCCTCCTGGCCGTCCCCGAGGCCGACGTCGGCGCACTGCTGGAGCAGCGTGTCAAGGGGGGCGGGTACTGTCACGAATTCAGCCAAGGCTGCCCCTCCTCCTTGCTCGGGCAGGTTTCGGCGTTCGTTGTCACCGGCTTACTAGCCACTACCGCTCCATTTATCATCACTCCTTTTGTCTTGTCTTGTCTTGTTAATCACACACACACCTGGTACTCCCTCATTAGTCTGTGTATAAGTGTTCCCTCTGCCCCCTTGTCCTTTTGAGTGATTGTTCATTGTGAGAGTGAGTAGCTCGGTTGAGCGGTAGAAGGATTACTTTATAATATTCCAGGTATTCTTTAAAGAGGTAGGGTTTCAAGTGTCTCCGGAAGGTGGTCAGTGACTCCGCTGTCCTGGCGTCGTGGGGGAGCTTGTTCCACCATTGGGGTGCCAGAGCAGCAAACAGCTTTGACTGGGCTGAGCGGGAAATGTGCTTTCGTAGAGGTAGGGGAGCTAGCAGGCCAGAGGTGGATGAACGTAGTGCCCTCGTTTGGGTGTAGGGTCTGATCAGAGCCTGAAGGTAAGGAGGTGCCGTTCCCCTCACAGCTCCGTAGGCAAGCACCATGGTCTTGTAGTAGATGCGAGCCTCAACTGGAAGCCAGTGGAGTGTGCGGAGGAGCGGGGTGACATGAGAGAACTTGGGAAGGTTGAACACCAGACGGGCTGCGGCGTTCTGGATAAGTTGTAGGGGTTTAATGGCACAGGCAGGGAGCCCAGCCAACAGCGGAGTTGCAGTAATCCAGACGGGAGATGACAAGTGCCGCTTTTTGTGTAAGGTAGGGTCGTACTCTGCGAATGTTGTAGAGCAGGGTTCTTCAATTCCAGTCCTGGAGGGCCGAAACACTTCTGTTTTTTATTTCTACCTGGTAGTTAATTGCACTCACCTGGTGTCCCAGGTCTGAATTAGCCCCTGATTAGAAGGAGAGGATGAAAAACAGAGGTGTTTCGGCCCTCCAGGACCGGAATTGAAGAACCCTGTTGTAGAGCATGAACCTGCAGGATCGGGTCACCGCCTTGATGTTAGCGGAGAACGACAGGGTATTGTCCAGAGTCACGCCAAGGTTCTTTGCACTCTGGGAGGAGGACACAATGGAGTTGTCAACCGTGATGGCGAGATCATGGAGTGGGCAGTCCTTCCCCGGGAGGAAGAGCAGCTCCGTCTTGCCGAGGTTCAGCTTGAGGTGACCATTGTTCTAGGTTGCTAAGGGGAATGGTAGCTGTGCCATTTACCTTGGCCCAGAGTGTGTCCAATTTGTTCTCTCTCTCTCTCTCTCTCTCTCTCTCTCTCTCTCTCTCTCTCTCTCTCTCTCTCTCTCTCTCTCTCTCTCTCTCGGTTAATGGCTCCATATAAATGTCCGAGGCGGTTTTCACATTGATTATTTTGGTTGAAATGACATGGAAACAATGTTGATTCAACCAGTTTTTGCCCAGTGGGTGGTGTCAAGTGTAAATAAGATTGAGAACACTTCGGGAGGAGGGTAGGAGAGAAACATACTGTATAGAGAGAGACATACTGTATAGAGAAAGAGGGAGACAGAGAGAGGACAGTGTGTGTGTGGGAGAGAGAGAGGGAGAGCAGGTGCATCACTAATGTCTTGTTAAAAAGGTTACAGCATGGCGCTCCTCTTTTCTAATGGGGCTCCGACTGTGCTTGAGAGGCAATTTCCGGAGAAGATGATGGTGCTATGAGAGAGTGCTGGGAGTTCTCAGTGTGTGTGTGACTTTGTGTGTGATTGAGAGAGAAAATGTGTGTGTGTTTATATGCCAGCTTGCATCTGTCTGCGTATTTTGAAGAATTACTGTAGCCTATCAATTCATTTATTTGAAAAATGCTGTACATAAAATCAGCCGGCTGTTCCAAACACCCATTCTCAGCATTTTGTCAAATATCACATTTCCAAATTGAGTCTAAATTAAACAAAACAAGTACTACTCTCAATAACCCAAATCAGCATTTTTAAAATCATACTGTGAAGTGTGCATTTTCCTCTCAATAAATTACAAGTGAGGTAAATGTCGCCACCATGTGGCCAAAAAACACTCTCACAGTTTGAGATGGACCGTTCCTTGAGTTTGAATGCTTTGTTTGGAACCAATTTGTCCAATATAAACAGCAACATTTCTCTCACATGTTTTATTTCAAGGATAAATTATGCCTTTATTTCTTTAAAGGGGCAAACTGCGATTGCTACATCAATTTTTGGACTTTTAAATTAAGAATATACACCCATTGATACTTGAAGAATGTAACTTATAAATGCCTCATGAGCTTGGGGAAATTGTCATACCCCACCAGAACCAAAAATATCAGCTTGTTTTAATTCTTTATTTGTAAAAAATGAAATTGTAAACAAACACTGTATAGCCTCAAAACATGGTTAAAACTATCAGTTTGATCTTATGGAATTTGAGAGTGAGTTAATTTTTCCAGCCCCATCCCTCAGCTATTTACCAAAACACTGGTGGGGAGGTCACTTTGCTGTTTTTTGAACTTTCAGGGAGAAATATGTTCATATAACACTAGGTGAAACATTGCACCATACTGGATTGCTTTGTTCAGTGTCCTTACATTTCTTTTTGGTAAATGCTATTAGGAATCTCAATGAGAGAGTGGAATCATTAAATAAATGATGCCTTCAAGGCTTAATCATATAAAACATGTCAGTAGTGAGAAGAAGAACTCATTAAGTTTTCTTCCAACCAGAGCTTCCAACAGCAGTGTGAAAGGTAAATGAGAGCTTGTCAAACTTGGTATAGCAATAGGCATTTCTTTATTTCTTATCTGACAAATCTATCCAAAACAGAGGATACATCAAAATATGAATACAACATCATAATGAGCACCTTCTTCATGAAGACGCCTTTCTAACGGGTCCTCAGAATTCCTGAAATTCCACTTAAGTTATGATGACTGCATGGTTATGGTAGGAGTATATGACAGCCAGGGAACCCCCCCAAAAAGTTTGGATCAACACATTAACAGTTAGGATGTTGTGTTTTTCAGGCACATACACACACTTCAGTCATTCACTCACTCTCTCAAGTTGAGTCAATTGTTGATCACTGACTGTACAGCACGTGTTAACAATGTGTCTGTTACAGAATGTCACTTCACTCCTCTCTTGATGCTACAATCCAGCTAAAGTTAGATGTTTGCTACTCTTGCTCTTAAAAAACAGTTTCAGGTAGCTTGATGCTCTTGTTAGCATGACTGATATAACATACAGTATAACATAATCAAATACAACAGGAAACCTATATACCTTTAAGACACGATACACTCTTGTTCCAGTGTTATAACTAGACTGGAGAGAGAATGGAGGGAGTAAAGGTGAAAGAGAGAATGAACGAGGGAGATAGACAGGGTGGGGAATAGAGAAGAGGTACAGTACAGATGTTGCACTGAGAAAGACGGGGTGGAAGAGAAGCCTGGAATCCAAAGTGAACATACTTCCTTTTTACTTTTGTTACAATAGATCGATAGTTGGATTTAGACTATTTAAAGACAAGGAGAAGTACGACAGGGCAAAGTGATGACGATGGTGAGGAAGAGGAACATGAGGAAGAGGGTAGGGTCTGTGTAACTGCCATGCTAAGTGAAAGAGTGAACCACACTGACCTCACAGCAACATTTAGCTGCATGAATATAAAAATCGATAGAAATACAAGTAAACAAACCACAACTGAATGAATGACAGGTAGCCAGTCCACTTCAATAGTGATAATGAATGACAGGTAGCCAGTCTACTTCAATAGTGATAATGAATGACAGGTAGCCAGTCTACTTCAATAGTGATAATGAATGACAGGTAGCCAGTCTACTTCAATAGTGATAATGAATGACAGGTAGCCAGTCTACTTCAATAGTGATAATGAATGACAGGTAGCCAGTCCACTTCAATAGTGATAATGAATGACAGGTAGCCAGTCTACTTCAATAGTGATAATGAATGACAGGTAGCCAGTCTACTTCAATAGTGATAATGAATGACAGGTAGCCAGTCCACTTCAATAGTGATAATGAATGACAGGTAGCCAGTCCACTTCAATAGTGATAATGAATGACAGGTAGCCAGTCTACTTCAATAGTGATAATGAATGACAGGTAGCCAGTCTACTTCAATAGTGATAATGAATGACAGGTAGCCAGTCTACTTCAATAGTGATAATGAATGACAGGTAGCCAGTCCACTTCAATAGTGATAATGAATGACAGGTAGCCAGTCCACTTCAATAGTGATAATGAATGACAGGTAGCCAGTCCACTTCAATAGTGATAATGAATGACAGGTAGCCAGTCCACTTCAATAGTGATAATGAATGACAGGTAGCCAGTCCACTTCAATAGTGATAATGAATGACAGGTAGCCAGTCCACTTCAATAGTGATAATGAATGACAGGTAGCCAGTCCACTTCAATAGTGATAATGAATGACAGGTAGCCAGTCCACTTCAATAGTGATAATGAATGTATATTTAAAGAAATATATCAAATGTATATTCCAGTATGTAGGAAAGTTATTGGGTGTTAGTAACCGGGCTGTTGCATTGTGACGTCTTGAGAGTCTTTGAGCTATTAATGTATGTTTCATAACATTTTCATCCAGCTGTATAATAACAGTAATGTAATCATATGTTGTTATATCCAGTTGAATGTTACAACATCACATTACTATAGTGTGAAGCTACAGCAGAGCAGAGACTAGTATTTAACTAAACTAAATATCCACCAAAACACAAAATACACAACATATACTTAATCATATATAAGCATATAACCATCTGTTAGTTAATCTGCACCATCACCATCATTTACAAAAGTGCCTCCTCTTTCACCACATAAAAATATTTTAAAAAATCTTCTTAACTGTTCTTATTCCTTTGTCTTGGTTATTTTTCCTGAGTTTTACAAACGGCTCCTTTGATTCGATCGTTCAGTCACTGAGGGCTTATATTGATCTTTCCACTGTGTTTTTATTTTCTTTCTGTGCCGTTCAACCACTGTTCAGAGTGTTCTCTGTCTGAACACTAAAGACTAGAAGAAGAAAAGGAGGAGACCCAAAAGGAGAAGTGGAGACGAAACAGTAGAACTGGGACGAGGGAAAAGGTACTGTAATTGCTTCCACAGCTCTTAGTAGTCTTGGCTTTGGTGAGCTTGTATTTGTACCTCACTGGGTCATCTTGGGGAAAAAATTCAAAGAGTAGGAGGCAAAAAATAACTTTTGATGAACAAGGTCGAGACAGACAGAGGAAGAGGACGCCATATCCGATCAAATCCGTTTAGCTCGTAGAGAGGGACTTCCATGGCCGTCGCCAGGGTCATCTCCATGGTGATGGTGAAGTTGGCGGCTCGAGGAGGAAGTTGCCCTTTAACCGCTAACCACAGATCTAGTATCAGATTCCCCTTACCCCCAACCCTAACCTTAACCATACAAGGATGACAAGGTATTTCACCCTGTATTAATGTAAACTTCAACCTACTTCAGGGTCGTATTCATTACTGCACACCATAGCAAAACGTTTTGCAATGAAAAACGAAAACAAGCCTTTCTTATTGGACAAGTCCAGGTAGTCCCTCCCTGTTTCAGTCAGTTTTATTCCATTTGGTGCCTAATTAATACAACCCATGTAAGGGTGCTTTGAGGTTGGATCTGGGTGATTTAGGTTCTAGGTTCCATGTTCTAGACCTGGGTGGAGAACGAGCGTTGGAGAGGGGGCCGCCCCTCAGGGTGGGCGGGGCAGGGGGCGGGACAGGGGGCGTGGTGCTCGGAGATGGAGGGCAGGTCTAGACTTCGCTGGAGATGAAGCGCCGCGAGGGGAGGAGCACATCGGGAGGGCCGGGGCACAGGTATGGCTGATGGTCATGTGATCTCAGAGTACGGTAGTCCTGGCACCTGGGGGAGGGGAGAGAGAAGGAGAGAACAAGGTTAGGTGGAAAGAAGGATAGGAATGTGTTAAAGGGTTAGATGTACCGAGGGATAGGACAGGGTGGAAGAGGGAAATAATACATGGTTTAAAGAGGAATAGGTCTGTGTTGGGAGGGGATAGGACAAGGTTTAGACAGATCAAGTTTCATAAAGGCTGGAAAAGGGGAGGGCATTATTGAACAGTATCTTCTATTCAAACTTTATTTATCCAGGTTAGTCATAAGGGATATGAGGGTTAACCAGGCGAGAGAACTCATGCAGCAACCAAACCAATAAACAAAAGAGACCCATAAAAAAAAGACCCTTCTTGTAAGAATGAATATGAACAAATGAATTAATTGAATTCACATTCATATTTGAATTCATATTTACAAGAGATTTGAGGATGGCTCATTTTATGAGAACACGATCCCCTCTGACCCCCAAGCCCTTACCTGAGGGCCACTTAACTTTTCAAGTGGACTCTCCACGCGAGGTAGGGTGGACAGCTGCCTGCCGTGGGGGAGCTGAGGGCGCTGGGGGGGCAGCGGGGGCAGAGCTGACGCCGTCTGCTGGAAGTTGTTGATAACACACGACACCTGGTGGAGAGAGGTGGAGATTGGGGATGGAAAGAGAGACAGAAAGAGAGAATGAGAGCGATAGATGGAGAGAGAGGGTGTAGGGAGAGGAAAGAGTTATAAGGAAAGAGGGAGAGAGAGAGAGAGAGAGAGAGAGAGAGAGAGAGAGAGAGATAGATAGAGAGAGAGAAAGAGAGAGAGAGAGCGAGAGCGAGAGAGAGAGAGAGAGAGAAAGTCTGTAAAAATGTGCTGCTGAATACAAGTTATTTAAAGTGATGTAAATTGAAACATTGCAGCTCTAACTTGAAACTGAATGCGTAATGCACAAAATTCCCAATTCCCCCTTCCTCCAACTCCACTCTCCTACCTGCACCCCCATCCCCATCCCCACACCTACACCCACCACTACCCCTACCCCCATCTCCGCTCACCAGCCCTCATCCCCACCCCTACTCCCCCAGTCACCTCACTAGGAAGGCAGCGATGGCCCCTCCGGTCAGGTATCCAGCCAGGACGTTACCCACCCCTACCCCCTCCCCTCCCCGCCACCCCTAACCCCACTTCCACCACCTCCCCATCCCCTACTCCCCAGTCCCCTCACCAGGAAGGCAGCGATGGCCCCTCCGGTCAGGTATCCAGCCAGGACGTCAGCCCAGTGGTTCCTGTATTCTGTGACCCTCACCACCCCCACCAGCACAGCCAGGGACAGGAGGGTCAGACACAGGGTGGGCTTGGTCAGCCGGGTGCCCTTCGTACGGAACATCAGCGTCACGTACATCTGAAAAACAAACACAGAAAGGAATAGTTTATTTAAAAGGTACTCTGCAGACACACACAGAGAGATGGAGGTTTAGATGCAAGCAGAGCTATAAAGTCTAGATATACCCTCTACCTCCACAGAAGCACACACAGAGCTATAAAGTCTAGATATACCCTCTACCTCCACAGAAGCACACACAGAGATATAAAGTCTAGATATACCCTCTACCTCCACAGAAGCACACACAGAGATATAAAGTCTAGATATAACCTCTACCTCCACAGAAGCACACACAGAGATATAAAGTCTAGATATAACCTCTACCTCCACAGAAGCACACACAGAGATATAAAGTCTAGATATACAGTACCTCCACAGAAGCACACAGACATGTACAGACACATACAGTACATTCACACAAAACAATGATATCAGAAAATATATCTCTATTCTTCCCGGTGTCACACTTTATTCCTTCCCCTCTAACTTCCCCCCAGTTCCTACCACAGTGTAGACAGCAGAGTAGATGCTGAGGGCCGCGTCCTTGGAGGGGAAGGACTTGCGTGCGGACGCCACCAGGTAGGGGTTCCCGGTGCAGGCGCGGCGCTCTGTGATGTACTGCATGGGGGACTGGCAGCCCAGGACGGTGTAGTTGGGGCGGCAGGCAGACAGGAAGTGAGGGGTCTGGTTTCCTGTCACCACCTGGCCCGCGTTGGCGAAGATAGTGGTGGCGAAGAGGCCGAATGAGTAGACGCCTGTGGGGGTGGAGGAGGTGGAGGGTGAGGGGAGAGGATGGGGAGGAGAGAGAGAGGGACAGGAGGTGGAGGAGGTGGAGGGTAAGGGGAGAGGATGGGGGAGGAGAGAGAGAGGGACAGGAGGTGGAGGAGGTGGAGGAGGTGGAGGAGGTGGAGGGTGAGGGGAGAGGATGGGGGAGGAGAGAGAGAGGGACAGGAGGTGGAGGAGGTGGAGGGTGAGGGGAGAGGATGGGGGAGGAGAGAGAGAGGGACAGGAGGTGGAAGAGGTGGAGGTTGAGGGGAGAGGATAGGGGAGGAGAGAGAGAGGGACAGGAGGTGGAGGAGGTGGAGGGTGAGGGGAGAGGATGGGGGAGGAGAGAGAGAGGGACAGGAGGTGGAGGAGGTGGAGGGTGAGGGGAGAGGATGGGGGAGGAGAGAGAGAGGGACAGGAGGTGGAGGAGGTGGAGGGTGAGGGGAGAGGATGGGGGAGGAGAGAGAGAGAGGGACAGGAGGTGGAGGAGGTGGAGGGTGAGGGGAGAGGATGGGGGAGGAGAGAGAGAGGGACAGGAGGTGGAGGAGGTGGAGGGTGAGGGGAGAGGATGGGGGAGGAGAGAGAGAGGGACAGGAGGTGGAGGAGGTGGAGGTTGAGGGGAGAGGATAGGGGAGGAGAGAGAGAGGGACAGGAGGTGGAGGAGGTGGAGGGTGAGGGGAGAGGATGGGGGAGGAGAGAGAGAGGGACAGGAGGTGGAGGAGGTGGAGGGTGAGGGGAGAGGATGGGGGAGGAGAGAGAGAGGGACAGGAGGTGGAGGAGGTGGAGGGTGAGGGGAGAGGATGGGGGAGGAGAGAGAGAGAGGGACAGGAGGTGGAGGAGGTGGAGGGTGAGGGGAGAGGATGGGGGAGGAGAGAGAGAGGGACAGGAGGTGGAGGAGGTGGAGGGTAAGGGGAGAGGATGGGGGAGGAGAGAGAGAGGGACAGGAGAAGGGGAGGAATAGAGAGACAGAAGGGAGGGCAGAGAGAGATAAAACTCTTCATTCTATACTGAATGACAGTATTGAGGCAGCATGCCCAATATATTGTCCAATATAGTAGGGCCAATATACACCAGGTTCAATATGGTCTAATGTACAGTGTGACCTATAGGCGAGGCTCACCCAGGAAGCGTACTATCCTGCGGAGGAGGGGGTTGAAGTAACAGCAGTCAGCCGTCACAATGGTCTTCTCCTGAGCCCCCTCTGCTTTCACAAAGAACGTTGTCACCTCTCCAATCAGAATCTACAGACAGATGGACAGATGGACAGACAGACAGACAGACAGAGAGAAAGACAGAGAGGTTAGTGTAAAACACTGAAAGAGCTACGAGCAAATCCAAACCAAATATATAAGAACGGTATCCTGTATTATACTCAATTCTTGTATGTGGCATTATTTATGGCTAGTTTCAGCCAGCCACAGTAACCTACAGTCGTGGTCAAATGTTTTGAGAATGACACAAATATAAATTTTCACAAAGTCTGCTGCCTCAGTTTTTTTGATGGCAATTTGCATATACTCCAGAATGTTACGAAGAGTGATCAGATGAATTGCAATTAATTGCAAAGTCCCTCTTTGCCATGAAAATGAACTTAATCCCCCAAAAACATGTCCACTGTATTTCAGCCCTGCCACAAAAGGACCAGCTGACATCATGTCAGTGATTCTCTCGTTAACACAGGTGAGAGTGTTGACGAGGACAAGGCTGGAGATCACTCTGTCATGCTGATTGAGTTAGAATAACAGACTGGAAGCTTTAAACTGAGGGTGGTGCTTGAAATCATTGTTCTTCCTCTGTTAACCATGGTTACCTGCAAGGAAACACGTGCCGTCATCATTGCTTTGCACAAAAAGGGCTTCACAGGCAAGGATATTGCTGCTAGTAAGATTGCACCTAAATCAACCATTTATCGGATCATCAAAAACTTCAAGGAGAGAGGTTCAATTGTTGTGAAGAAGGCTTCAGGGCGCCCAAGAAAGTCCAGCAAGCGCCAGGACCGTCTCCTAAAGTTGATTCAGCTGCGGGATCGGGGCACCACCAGTGCAGAGCTTGCTCAGGAATGGCAGCAGGCAGGTGTGAGTGCATCTGCACGCACAGTGAGGCGAAGACTTTTGGAGGATGGCCTGGTGTCAAGAAGGGCAGCGAGGAAGCCACTTCTCTCCAGGAAAAACATCAGGGACAGACTGATATTCTGCAAAAGGTACAGGGATTGGACTGCTGAGGACTGGGGTAAATTCATTTTCTCTGATGAATCCCCTTTCCGATTGTTTGGGGCATCCAGAAAAAAGCTTGTCCGGAGAAGACAAGGTGAGCGCTACCATCAGTCCTGTGTTATGCCAACAGTAAAGCATCCTGAGACCATTCATGTGTGGGGTTGCTTCTCAGCCAAGGGAGTGGGCTCACTCACAATTTTGCCTAAGAACACAGCCATGAATAAAGAATGGTACCAACACATCCTCCGAGAGCAACTTCTCCCAACCATCCAAGAACAGTTTGGTGATGAACAATGCCTTTTCCAGCATGATGGAGCACCTTGCCATAAGGCAAAAGTGATAACTAAGTGGCTCGGGGAACAAAACATTGAAATGTTGGGTCCATGGCCAGGAAACTCCCCAGACCTTAATCCCATTGAGAACTTGTGGTCGATCCTCAAGAGGCGGGTGGACAAACAAAAACCCACAAATTCTGACAAACTCCAAGCATTGATTATGCAAGAATGGGCTGCCATTAGTCAGGATGTGGCCCAGAAGTTAATTGACAGCATGCCAGCGAGGATTGCAGAGGTCTTGAAAAAGAAGGGTCAACACTGCAAATATTGACTCTTTGCATAAACTTAATGTAATTGTCAATAAAAGCCTTTGACACTTATGGAATGCTTGTAATTATACTTCAGTATACCATAGTAACATCTGACAAAAATATCTAAAAACACTGAAGCAGCAAACTTTGTGAAGACCAATCCTTGTGTCATTCTCAAAACATTTGACCACGACTGTATGTGGTCATACAGTAGTATCATACAGTATTAACAGTACAACATGGTAAATGGAAATATTCCATTCTGTTACAACTTTCACCTGGAGAAGTAACTGTACATTACATTTTTATGGTTGTTGAATTATCAATGTCGAGTGGTGGAAACAGCAGGGCAGATCCCTGGTATAGTGTGGAGAGGAGGTGGGGACTGGTATAGTGTGGAGAGGAGGTGGGTACTGGTATAGTGGGAAGAGGAGGTGGGTACTAGTATAGTGTGGTAAGGAGGTGGGTACTGGTATAGTGTGGTGAGGAGGTGGGTACTGGTATAGTGGGAAGAGGAGGTAGGTACTGGTATAGTGTGGAGAGGAGGTGGGTACTGGTATAGTGGGAAGAGGAGGTGGGTACTGGTATAGTGTGGAGAGGAGGTGGGTACTGGTATAGTGGGAAGAGGAGGTAGGTACTGGTATAGTGTGGAGAGGAGGTGGGTACTGGTATAGTGGAAAGAGGAGGTGGGTACTGGTATAGTGTGGTGAGGAGGTGGGTACTGGTATAGTGTGGTGAGGAGGTGGGTACTGGTATAGTGGGGAGAGGAGGTGGGTACTGGTATAGTGGGGAGAGGAGGTGGGTACTGGTATAGTAATCTCTCGTAGACAGAGATGTACAGTGAGGGAAAAAAGTATTTGATCCCCTGCTGATTTTGTACGTTTGCCCACTGACAAAGAAATGATCAGTCTATCATTTTAATGGTAGGTTTATTTGAACAGTGAGAGACAGAATAACAACAAAAAAATCCAGAAAAACACGTTAGAAATGTTATAAATTGATTTGCATTTTAATGAGGGAAATAAGTATTTGACCCCCTCTCAATTAGAAAGATTTCTGGCTCCCAGGTGTCTTTTATACAGGTAACGAGCCGAGATTAGGAGCACACTCTTAAAGGGAGTGCTCCTAATCTCAGTTTGTTACCTGTATAAAAGACACCTGTCCACAGAAGCAATCAATCAATCAGATTCCAAACTCTCCACCATGGCCAAGACCAAAGAGCTCTCCAAGGATGTCAGGGACAAGATTGTAGACCTACACAAGGCTGGAATGGGCTACAAGACCATCGACAAGCAGCTTGGTGAGAAGCTGACGACAGTTGGTGCGATTATTCGTAAATGGAAGAAACCCAAAAGAATTGTCAATCTCCCTCGGCCTGGGGCTCCATGCAAGATCTCACCTTGTGGAGTTGCAATGATCATGAGAACGGTGAGGAATCAGCCCAGAACTACACGGGAGGATCTTGTCAATGATCTCAAGGCAGCTGGGACCATAGTCACCAAGAAAACAATTGGTAACACACTACGCCGTGAAGGACTGAAATCCTGCAGCGCCCGCAAGGTCCCCCTGCTCAAGAAAGCACATATACAGGCCCGTCTGAAGTTTGCCAATCAACATCTGAATGATTCAGAGGAGAACTGGGTGAAAGTGTTGTGGTCAGATGAGACCAAAATCGAGCTCTTTGGCATCAACTCAACTCGCCGTGTTTGGAGGAGGAGGAATGCTGCCTATGACCCCAAGAACACCATCCCCACCGTCAAACATGGAGGTGGAAACATTATGCTTTGGGGGTGTTTTTCTGCTAAGGGGACAGGACAACTTCACCGCATCAAAGGGACGATGGACGGCACCATGTACCGTCAAATCTTGGGTGAGAACCTCCTTCCCTCAGCCAGGGCATTGAAAATGGGTCATGGATGGGTATTCCAGCATTACAATGACCCAAAACACACGGCCAAGGCAACAAAGGAGTGGCTCAATAAGAAGCACATTAAGGTCCTGAAGTGGCCTAGCCAGTCTCCAGACCTTAATCCCATAGAAAATATGTGGCGGGAGCTGAAGGTTCGAGTTGCCAAACGTCAGGCTCGAAACCTTAATGACTTGGAGAAGATCTGCAAAGAGGAGTGGGACAAAATCCCTCCTGAGATGTGTGCAAACCTGGTGGCCAACTACAAGAAACGTCTGACCTCTGTGATTGCCAACAAGGGTTTTGCCACCAAGTACTAAGTCATGTTTTGCAGAGGGGTCAAATACTTATTTCCCTCATTAAAATGCAAATCAATTTATATAATTTTTGACATGCGTCTTTCTGTTTTTTGTTGTTGTTATTCTGTCTGATCATGTCTTTGTCAGTGGGCAAACGTACAAAATCAGCAGGGGATCAAATACTTTTTTCCCTCACTGCAGATGACGCAGTTATGTGAAATGTTGATTCTGTGTTTCCGAGATATAACTACTGCATAGATATATACTGTAACTACTGTATAGAGATATAACTACTGCATAGAGATATACTGTAACTACTGCATAGAGATATAACTACTGCATAGAGATATACTGTAACTACTGCATAGAGATATAACTACTGCATAGAGATATACTGTAACTACTGCATAGAGATATAACTACTGCATAGAAATATAACTACTGCATAGAGATATACTGTAACTACTGCATAGAGATATAACTACTGCATAGAGATATACTGTAACTACTGCATAGAGATATACTGTAACTACTGCATAGAGATATAACTACTGTATAGAGATATAACTACTGTATAGAGATACACTATAACTACTGTATAGAGATATAACTACTGTATAGAGATATAACTACTGCATAGAGATAGAACTACTGCATGGAGATATCTAGTTCTATAGACAGTTCTATATACATTGTTACTGCTGCTTAACCCAGCGGACAAGACATAGCATATGACGTGGTTGTAAACAGTTTTTCTGACTGAGAAGACGTCATTTAGCTAACCAGATTACAACCACATAGACATTTTTTGACTGGTTGCAACAACAAAAAAGGGTGTAAAAAACATACGTTTATAAGCAGTAAACAACCTGACCAGGACGTCAGACAAACGTCAGGAAAACGTTGTCACAGTACAACCAGTTTTGCCCCGCTGGCCTTTACAACAGCCATGGTTCAGCAGGGTTATGCCTTTCTAATAGTACCAATGTATAGTAACACCAACGGTGGTCTTAAGCAATGCCATTCATATGCATGGTCTCTGTCCCTATGGGTGCTGAGCTCTGATGGTGACTCAACCACATCACAGGCTTACGCTAATGCTGTCTCCTCTCATTGCCCTTCACTCTCCACAGGCCTGAGGGCCCCAGTGAGGGCTCAGATGTTAGCATTCAGCGCTAACATAGGCTACATCCAGGCCCCCCACCCTCAGCCCACATACAGTATGCAGTGAGCTTTAGCACGCTAACATCCCACACTCCCACTGGAGCTCAAATGTTAGCATACAGCGCTAACATACATGCAGGCCACCAGCATTAGCCTGTTAGCATACTGAGCTAACAACACACATCCAGGTCCCAGGCATCCAGGCATCACAGCCTCATCCTGCATACACTCTTAGAAAAAAGGGTTTCAAAAGGGTTTTCAGCTGTCCCCATAGGGTAATATTTTTGGGTTCCAGGTAGAACCCCTTTTGGTTCCAGGTAGAACTCTTTTGGGTTCCATGTAGAACCCTTTACAGAGAGGGTTCTACATGGAACCCGAAAGAGTTCTACCTGGAACCAAAAGTGGTTCTACCTGGAACTAAAAAAGGTTATTCAAAGGGTTCTCCTATGGAGACAGCTGAATAACCATTTTAGGTTCTAGATAGCACCTTTTTTTCTAATAGTGTTCAGTATGCAGTGAGATTTAGCTATGTAGCGTTTTAGCATCCCACGCTCCTACCGAACAATGCATATTGCATGAGCATTAACCTACATCATCGGTCTCTCTCTGTCAAAGGGGTCCTGTGATCATTGTAGGGGCTCAGCAGTATTCTGATCAGAGCTGTATGGAGGATCTAACAGAGGTTAGGGAGATAAAGGGGTTGTGTGTGAGTATGTGTGAATGTGTGTCAAAGGAGAGGTCTCTGTGTGTGTGTGTGTGTGTGTGTGTGTGTGTGTGTGTGTGTGTGTATGTGTGTGTGTGTGTGTGTGTGTGTGTGTGTGTGTGTGTGTGTGTGTATGTGTGTGTGTGTGTGTGTGATCAAATGAGAGGTTGTGTGTTTGTTTGTGTGTGAGTGTGTGTGTGTGTGGTACTGAGGATCTAAAGAGAAGAGGTTGAAACAGGGGTTGTGTGATCCACTGGGCTAACTCCCACTATGACCACAATGATAGAGTGTGTGTGTGTGTGTGTGTGTGTGTGTGTGTGTGTGTGTGTGTGTGTGTGTGGAAGTGAGTGGTGAAGCAGTAATGTGAGGAAGTGTGTGATGAAGCAGGGATGTGAGGAAGTGAGCGGTGAAGCAGGGATGTGAGGAAGTGAGCGGTGAAGCAGGGATGTGAGGAAGTGAATGGTGAAGCAGGGATGTGAGGAAGTGAGCGGTGAAGCAGGGATGTGAGGAAGTGAGTGGTGAAGCAGGGATGTGAGGAAGTGAGTGGTGAAGCAGGGATGTGAGGAAGTGAGTGGTGAAGCAGGGATGTGAGGAAGTGAGTAGTGAAGCAGGGATGTGAGGAATTGAATGGTGAAGCAGGGATGTGAGGAAGTGAATGGTGAAGCAGGGATGTGAGGAATTGAATGGTGAAGCAGGGATGTGAGGAAGTGAATGGTGAAGCAGGGATGTGAGGAAGTGAGTGGTGAAGCAGGGATGTGAGGAAGTGAGTGGTGAAGGAGAGATGTGAGGTCAGCGGTATGATGACGTGCTCTGTGATGTGGGGTGAATTCTAAAGCAGCTCTGGGACTCAAACAGAGAGTTAAATGGAGATGAGCTATGGTGTAAAACCTTTAGTGAACATGGTTCTATGTGTTTGGATGTGGAGTGGATGTTATCTGGAATCGTATTGTGCTCTCTTGTGCTCCTACTCTGTTGCACTTTGAACCTTTCAATCCAAATATCGATTCTGATTCCCTACGGGGACTGGATGCACAGTTGGAGGAAAATCCTGTAACCTCAGGATCTCACCACAGGCACGATTATAGCGTACTGTCAAACATCAATACAACTCAATGGAAACCCATTAGATAAGGCTTGAAATCGACCCAACATGGCTTGAAATCGACTCAACATGGCAACCCTAATTAACAGAACCAACATGGCAACCCATTTTATAATGGACTGTAATGGACTTTACACAGGCCTAATTTCTTCATCAATATTAACACACACAACACATGTTAAGTGATTGAACATTCACCACGTTAAGTTCAGTTTTAGCCTCTATGCCTAGTGTTAGTGGTGATGGTTAAACTCTTGATACAACACGTGTTTAGGGACTAAACGTCAAACACATTCCAGTGTTAGTCTGTAGTGTGTGTGTTTTTTTTACAGATGAGATCACTTTTACAAGTGTTCTACTACAGCAGTATAAAGAGAGGGGAGGGGAAGGGAAACTTTGAATAATTTATAAATAATAACACATTTTAAACAGTCAGCTATGGCATGTACTCTAACCAGGAGCCTTTACATTATTAACCTGCACAAGTACACACACACACACACACACACACACACACACACTGTATGTATGTATGCGCACGTACCGTACCAGGCATTCACACACAAATACACCGCCGCACAGGCCTATGAGCATGCATTCGCACAGACACACACACACACACGCTGAGGTTTGTTTGCAATGTCAGGCCCTTTGTGGATTCATGTCAACTGCTGCTGCCACAATATTATCAATAGGTAAACACTCTTAAAGAGACTTCACCTGTGTTACAAATACTGGTGACAATGAGTTTACGTACAGTAACTGCCACTCACAGAGGAGTAGAACCTTCAAATGCTGGTATTCTACTGTCTGTGACAAACTAGAAGACACTGCTGGAGTCCAACGTAGAGCTTTAGATCAGAAGAGGAGAAGTGAAGAGAGGA